>NW_024622351.1:0-1881 GCF_008729295.1 Plectropomus leopardus
ATATAATTTAAGGGCTATTATTCATATTCGTATTCATAGTTTTTCTGAAAACGTGTGTGTAGGTGTTTTAAAAGCACTTAAACGCTAACGCCACTGCTGTGTAAGTTATTACTTAAATTACTTAAGAACAGAGGGCTATTGTACAATACCTAGATAGTGGATTAAGCCAGGAATTTCCAGGTAGGCCTATTGGGGCTGAATTTAGCTGTGACATGAATTAAGCTGTGTGCATGTGAGGGCAATGGCCTTACCACTGATGCCCTCAACATCCCACAGATGTCTGTGTGGCATTCGCATTACATTTCTTAAATAAAATGTATACTTTTAGTCCACTACCTTTATATGAATTGGAGTAAAAGTATTCCTCCAGTTTTTACTCCAGTATAGATTATGTAGCCTATTTCTATATCCTCAGAATTTTTGTTTCTCATTACTACAAAATACATTTGGCGGATCAGTGGCCCTAGGTTGTGTATGTAGTGTTAAACAAATAAGTACAGGTATCAACAGGTGCTATCAAAGCTGTAAGTCAGTTTCGATTTCCAGTCAAGCCCAGGCTGCATGTCAGATCAGATGCTGCGTGTCCACAGCTATATAACCCTCGGCAACTAGACTGACTTCATGATGGAGGCAGAGGACGGCATCCCACAACAGTGAGGGCGAATTCAAGGAGGCCAAGCTGTATTACAGGTAACTGTGTGGTGACTGTCCACTCTAGTGTGTCAGCCCTGGAGGTCAAAGGTTTTCTGTAAATCTTAATCTTAGCCTTAAATTGTGAAGAAGACATGGTTGTTCTTGAAACATAATATGCACTGCATTTTCTAAGCTGCTGTACCCTACATGTTCAGAATAAGTAACTATCATAATCTTCCTCCTTACAGTGAGCTTTATAAAATTAGGATTTAATTTGATACTTCTAGTAGGCTAAATATCAGATCCTTAAAGACTTTTACTTAAGTAACATTCTAATAGGTAATTTTGCCAAAGTCATTTTTCCGGTAACATTTCTGTTTTACTCACGTGTGGCTCCCAGGTACTTGAGTGTATTGAAATATATATATATGTCTATGTATGTATATGTATGTATATAAGTATTAGGTGTATTTTTGTGGACACTGTAATATTTTGAAAAAAAAAACGAACACACACACACCGCCACAAAAAAGAAAAAACAAAACAACAACCACACACTTCTTTTTTTTTCTTAAACAGCCACACCACCGTTGTAATAGCTGCTTGCATGTGCGCTGCATCACGGCTCCGCTGCGGTTTTGCTCCGTGCTCCCTCATCCTTCAATCCCCACCAGTTGCGTTTTGAGTCCGAAATGGCGCAGCACTGTCGGATCAGTTGGAGTGTCGAGACAGAATCACGCACATTATGGTACAAAAGAAGTAATAACTCCATTCACTCCGTGGAATAATTAAAATGATGTCGATTCACTCCCAGAACTCCCAACAAGTTGCTCCACGCCATTTCCTTTCTAGGCCTGTCCTTATAAAAGGATGTGTTGTGTCATAAACAATTTTGTGATTTGCCACCTCCCAAATTAGCTTCTCGTGCTCGTTGCCGGTACTGACCTCTGAAAACCTCTAACCTGTTGAATCCAGGCCCGGATCCGCTTATTGTGATGTTTTGTTGATGTAGTTACGTGATACGATCAGAGGTAAACATGGAAGTTACCGGCTGTTTTAATGTTGTATCTGATTTCCTGTCTGCTCTGTGTTAAATTCGGCTGAAGTTATGCGAAGTGATCTGGCGTCTGGCTAAAGTAGGAGGCTTGCGTGTCTGATCCGCAAGCCTCCGGACTGCTGGGGCTGAGAGGGAGTCGAGCCGCTACGCAGCGGAGTCAGTGGAAATTCACAGGTAGACAACAGTGTCAT
>NW_024622352.1:0-6303 GCF_008729295.1 Plectropomus leopardus
ATATATCCACAGCAGCTGCAATCAGTGCACCAGCAATATGGACTGAGTAAACATGTAAAAATAAAATGAATCCCTCCCTGGTCACTGCCAGTGCTAGACATAGTTCATCAGTAAAATATTTTGAATTAAAGACGAGGTAACTTTTTGCACAATGCACGCTGGTGCGAGGTTATTAAGATGATGTTTAAACTACAACAAAAATAGCAGAGCAAGGATGTAAACATGTTTATTTCTGCTGTGAAGTTTGGCATTTTACCACGCGGTTCAATGGGGATTTACTCCGTGTTGGAGGCGGCCTCAGGTGGACATTAGAGGAGCTGCAGTTTTTAGGCACTCCAACGTTGGCTTCATTTTTCAGCCCTGGAGGTTTCCATTTGAATAAATCCAAAAACAGTGCATTAAAACCTTTAATTTTACTGAATAAATCTCTGCATTCCTGTCCGCATGTATTTTAGGTTTTTGAAGGAGTTCAGAGACTGGGCGCCATCCTTCTCCAGATGCAAACATCCGGCAACATGCTCTTTAGGGAGTGGCGTGCTGAGGTCCAGTGCTGCCCTCGACAGCAGCCGTGCATCAAAGCCGCCTTCGTATCCCTGCAGGGGAGAGAGATGGCGTACTACGGCGAGGTGACCGAGCAGATACAGAAGCTGGCTAACTCCATGGACAGCTGCCAGAAGGAGTGGCGCTCCTTCGTCAGTGAGATGCGCTCCAACTTCAGCTTGCTGAATCACTACACCTCAGAGCAGATGGTGTACCTGTGCCACTGGATACACAAAGTGTGTCAACGGCAGGCGTCACTTCCCCAACAGTTACGGCACCTGCTTTTTCCCATAAAGCCTCAGTGCACTCTAATTGACGTCAGAACTGCTTACAGTTATGCAGAAAGAGTCGCCTCAAACTATGAGGAACTGAAAGATGTTGAATATGACGATGAAGATCAAGTGCCGCTCATTCTTTCTGTGGATGAAACACCAGCTTCACCTGAAGAGGACGTGGAAGAGGCTCACGATTTGATGGAGTTTTCGTCAGAGGATGAAGATGATGACGCCATGAAATGTGATGACGATGGCAACAGGAAGTGCGATAAGGACAGTCTTGAAGAACTGTGGCGTAGATTCAAGATCGACATGCCACAGTATCTCAACGAGTACTTGGACATCCCGTCTCTGGGCCACTTCCTCTCGTGCCTCTCTGAAATAAACCTGCAACACGTGATCAGGCACCTCCCTCCGGTTCTCCAGGAGGGAAAACCCAATCTTGTGCTTTGTCCCAGTGCAGAAGTTTTTCCCACCGTCTTGTCTTTCTACATGCAGAGTCCAGAGCAGCCTCTGCCGTCTACCGATGAGGTTCTAGTCTGCAGAGAGGAAACCACAGAAGAGGAGGTGGAGATATTTCTCCGCCGAGCTCTCGGCCAAGGCTCCGAACTGAACTGCCAGAAGATACACTGTCTCGTCAATCCGGGGCTGCTGGGATATGATGTCAGTGTGTCCTTGGGGGAGCTCTTCCAGGGTTTTGAGAGAAGTGCAAACCCGCATTATCGCTTGATAATAGTCAGTCCGGTTGTGCACCAGCACAGATATGTGCCCTCTTTCTTCAGCAATGAGAAAGTTCAGGCTGGTGTGAGTCTAACGGCGCAGACTGCCAGGAAATATCTGCATGACCACTTCAGACTGAACGCGTTGCCACAAAACCCTGTCGCACTGGTTTCTCCTGATCAGCTCTCAGTCTGGATGGTGTCATCTGTGCGCCCTGCAGTTGGTAAGGGTGACCCTAACTATCATGATACAGAGTAATGCAGGGATGAGGTTTTTTGTATGATAACCTGAAGGTTAGCATCGCCCTGGTTCCCTTGAAAAAGCTAAAGGGGTTTCTCCATTGGATTTTGAATACAATCTGTGGCAGAAAAGAGTTTATGCTGCTTACTCATGCTTTTGTTCAGCAGATAAATCTTATATATATGAATATATATGATACATATGAACATCCCTTCAGTTTTGGAAGTAAAATCGCAATCAACATGACTTAAATGTCAATGCCTCAATAGGTGGGTTTCCATTACAGATTTACGCAAAACTTGAGCAATATTTTCGAAATGTCGATAAAATACAATCGCAAGATAACTGCGTTTCCATTGAGTGAAACATTAGCAGGTTTATTTCTGTTGCAGCCAGCACACTAGCCGTTACTATTTCCAATCCAAGGCCATGTAGGCATTTTATGCAAGCGATAATGGGACGGCCATGTAAGGGCGTAGGTGTATTTTATATTCGAAATTTTAATTTGTGCAATTTGAGGGTTAGTGGAGACCCGCCTAATAAGGCTGTAAAACCAAAAAGCACATTCAAAAGACCCATAGACTTTGAGACGAAGGAACCAGAGGTGCTAAGATGCTAACAGATTTTTGGGTTTTAGGTCTCATTACTTACAATTTAGAAAAAATAGAGATGGTGCTCTTAGTTACAATATTGAAATTAATGGAATACTTTTCTTGTCATCTTTTTGTCTATCGTTAGGGAAATCCCTATATGTGGATCGTCTGTTTGAGAAGTTCCAGCATAAATCCTCCAGAGCAAAACATATCAGGATCAGACTGATTGAGCCATGCGTTGATATCGACTCCTTGATAAAAAGTCTATCAGAGAAACTGGCCCCGTTGAGAGAGCAGGACCCTGTCCTCCTGCACATTGACACTGCTGGAGTGAGTATGCAAGCGTTAATCTGTGCAGATCACTTGCTGGTTTTGCATGAGAGTCTGTCTTCTGATTCGGTTTTGTAACCTGTCAGGTTCGCTCAGGTCTGGAGGAGCTCCTGTTCCATCTGTTAGTTTTGGGCTCTTTGAGCGACAGCCATGGCATGCTGTGGAGAAGGAATGAAGCTCACTTGATCACTGTTGAGGTCCTGAGAACAAACACATTCCCTCAAAAACAGACAAAACAGGTATTTTTTATTTATTTCTTATGACTGTCCTAACATGGATATTTTAATATTTTATGTTGTATGCATTTTCTGAATATAAACAAAACTAGTAAGGTATAACTAATTTTGTCAAGTCACATCAGCATTGTCTGATAATTTACCCATCACTTATAGCGTCTAGAATTATTTCGGCAAAGTCTGCCACATTTTAGTGTGCATTTGTGACCAGATAAAGGCGTTTTTTTGGAGCTAAACAATTACCAAAGAAAATACTAGCAGATGAGCATTCCTTAAAAAAAGCTTTTAAAAATGTCTTATGATTGAGGTCAAAGTGAACTTTATAGTCCCTGAGGGCAATTTGTGTTACAGCCAGCATAGAGTAAAAGAAAGTAATAGTTTCATACACACAAGAAAACACAATAAAACCAAAAATTACATGATTCCATGAATGAGGCCAGTGGTAACAGGGACAAATGAGTTATTACGTCTCATAGTTTTGCATCTTGGCAAGATATATCTGCAATCAGGTGGCAGCAGCTTGTATTCAAGTAATCAATGTTTACTTGCATGTGATACCTTGAGGTCCAATAGATCTCTGAATTCAATGCCTTTAAGCATTTCTTATATTCTTAACAATTTGGTTATGGACCTTAAGAGATTCAGATTAAGGCATTCTGCCCCTTTTTGAATGTAAAGCAAAATTACAGAAAATAATCTCAGGCTATGACTGATTTCATAAATGCATGTGTTTAATTTGCTCCCACAGATGAGACTTGGACTTCTTGACATTCTGCCTACCATCCACTGTAGACCTCCTAAAGAGGTTAAACAGTTGTCCAGTAAAGGGACGCAGACCAAACAGACCTTTGACCCACTCATGGATGAGCAGGAGTTTTGCAGTGAGGGGATTCAAAGACCCTATCAGTACTTGAAGCGCTACAGAAGTAACTACAATCTGGATCGTTTTAACTACCAGGAAGGATCCACAACCGGGGATCCGGTTGATTGCATCAATCACTTTCTGTCATACTGTGGGATGCAAGATCCATCTTGGGCTGAGCTGAAGAACTTCTCCTGGTTCCTCAATGTGCAACTGAAAGACTGTGAGAACTCCATTTTCTGTGATCCAGATTTTCTGGCGGACCAGCTGCCTGGTTTCAAGGGCTTCATTGTAAAGTTCATGATTCTAATGGCAAGAGATTTCGCCTCACCGTCGCTGAACACATCTGATCAAAGTGCCATGCTGCACATTGATAACAGTTTGGAGGATGATGATCTTGCCCGTCTGACAATTCGTAAGCATTGGGAAAATGAGTCTCATCCATACATCTTCTTCAATGCAGACCGATTCTCAATGTCTTTTCTTGGCTTTAATGTGAAGAAATGTCAAAACACAATCTGTGCTGTAGATCCTCACAGTAGCAAAGTCCTGATAGAAGACGTGATGTCGCAAAACCTTCTTCAAGGTTTGGAACGGCAGCAGATCTGTCTCACTGAAGACTTTGATCAGCTGTCCCGGTCGGCCAAAATCAAAAGGATTTCATGCGTTGTTGGTGCAAATAGAGGAGTGACGGACAGAGAATTTGATCCAGACCCAACATATGAGCTAACTGCTGACAATGTGATGAAGATGTTGGCCATACACATGAGATTCAGGTGCGGGATTCCAGTTGTCATCATGGGAGAGACTGGCTGTGGGAAAACCAGATTAGTCAGTTTCCTTTGTGCTCTGCAGAGGGAGGAAAAACCAGTGGAGAACATGGTACTTGTCAAGGTACATGGAGGAACAACAGCAGAGATGATCTACAGAAAGGTGCGGGAGGCAGAGAGACTTGCTGAGAGGAATCATAAACTTCACAAACTGGACACTATTTTGTTCTTTGACGAAGGCAACACCACAGAGGCCATTTTCGCCATCAAGGAAATCCTGTGTGACCAGTCAGTGAAGGGGCAACCTCTGAAGGAAGGGACTGGCTTGAAAATAATAGCTGCTTGCAATCCTTACAGGAAGCATTCACCTGAAATGGTGGAACGTTTGGAACGTGCAGGTTTGGGATACAGAGTGAAGGCAGATGAAACAGAAGATCGCCTTGGCAAAGTCCCTCTAAGGCAGCTGGTGTACAGAGTTCATCCTCTGCCTCCAAGCATGGCTTCCTTGGTGTGGGACTTTGGTCAGTTGAGTGATTCAACTGAACTTTCCTACATCAAGCAGATTGTCCAGAAGCAAGTTGACGACAATCATTTGCCAGTGGTCTGCGGGAACATAATTTCATATGTGCTGGCAGCCTCTCAGAGATATATGCGAAGCCGGAAAAATGAGTGCAGTTTTGTGAGTCTTAGAGATGTGGAGAGGTCTATGAAAGTGCTTGTTTGGTTTTACCAGCATAGCGAAGACCTTTTCATCAGCTGCTCTCGTCTCAGTGAGGCTCATAAAGCACTAAAGTGCTTGAGTCTTTCAGTTGGAGTCTGCTACTACCCGTCACTGGTGGACAAAGACCAGTACCTCTCTGAAATTTGTCAGTACTTTCCAGACCCTCTCCACTCTTCAGCAGCACTGCAGAAAGAGATTTCATCCTGTCAAGACTTGTTCCTAAAGAACATACAAACAAGGGAGACCATAGCCAAAAATGTTGCACTCAAAGAGAACGTGTTTCTCATGGTGGTTTGCATCGAGCTCAGGATCCCACTCTTTCTGGTTGGCAAACCAGGCAGCTCCAAGTCACTCGCCAAAACAGTTGTTGCTGATGCCATGCAGGGCCAGAACTCCCACTGTGAACTGTTCAAGAAACTCAAGCAAGTCCATATGGTCTCCTTCCAGTGCAGTCCTCACTCCAGTCCAGAGGGCATCATCGGGACATTCAGGAACTGCGCCCGTTTCCAGAAGGACAAAAACATGGACGAGTATGTATCGGTGGTGGTGCTTGATGAGATAGGACTGGCAGAAGATTCTCCGCAGATGCCCCTGAAGACCCTTCATCCTCTCTTGGAGGATGGTTGCATTGACAATGACGAGCCAGATCCACACATGAAGGTTGGCTTTGTTGGCATTTCCAACTGGGCTCTTGACCCAGCAAAGATGAACAGAGGAATATTTGTGTCGAGATGGGATCCGAGTGAGGATGAACTTGTGGAAACTGCCAAGGGAATTTGCTCATCCTCCAACCAAATTCTCCTCAAAATCAAACACCTGTTCCCATTGTTGGCAAAGGCCTTCTTGAGCATCTGCAACGAGACCACAAAGAATCAGTTCTTTGGGCTAAGGGATTATTATAGCCTGGTCAAAATGCTCTTTGCTGTGGTCAAATCAACCAATCAAGAGCCAGATGGAGGACAGTTGGTAGAGGCCATCTTGCGTAACTTCAGTGGACAGCCAGAAGGTTTTGACCC
>NW_024622353.1:0-3595 GCF_008729295.1 Plectropomus leopardus
TAGAATTTTTTAAGCACCTGACATGTAATTTTCTTGTTTGTTTGGTTTCTTTCTATTTTTGTGCTAATTTTCAGGTAATTTTCTTGTACTATTTTGGAGTAATTTCATGTTAGTTTTTGGTTCATTTCTTCTTAAATTGTTCTTTGCCTTCTTACTTTGTTTTTGGAAGAAATTAATTCAATTGGCTGAGGTTTCAAAGGGTTAAGTGTATGCTATACTGAGAGCATGTTTACTGCTTTAGCTCAGCCCTTGCAAACCTAAGCAACTTGGCTTGATTTCTTTCAAAACATGGAAAGAGGGCAAAGAGCGACTAAAGAAGAAATGATACGGAAATTAGGAAAAAAAATAAATAGAAATTTATCTGAAAATTTAAAAAACAAAACAAAAAAAATAAAGTAACAAATGGTAAAGTTAAAAAAAAAAGTCAATGAAAAAATGCTTAAAAATACAATATGATACGATCGTGTAAAATACTTTTAAATCTTTAACTTTGAGAATCTGAAGTATATTTCTCAAAAAAAATTTCCCCAGATTTTTAAAAAACAATATTCTATTTTTTTGCAATGTGCAGGACATTTCTTGTTAAGTTGTTCATTGCCTTTTTTTCCCATGTTTTTGAAAGAAATACCAATTTGCTCAGGGTTCATAGGTTTAAATACTTGTGCAAGGCATCTGAATGCAACACAATAAAAGTAATGTCAATGTAGATTTTAAAGGGTTAATGTCAGACAGTAATTTTTTCAATGGGAAAATGAAGCCATAATATCGCTCTTTTTAAAGCCAGACTACACTGAGAAAAATATTAATTTTAGCTCGCTGAACACAGGAGCTGCTGGCCTACCGCTGCTGCGATCAGTTGTTTTTTGGCATTAAAAGGGCTTATTGAGGCAGTGGAAGACTAGCAGCATATGTGTTCAGGGAGAATTAGAACTAGTCTGGTGGCTTTGACGAGAGCATAAATGGGAAACTGAAGCTGGGGGCCGTCTGACAAAAATGTAAAGCAGTGAAAATACTCTCAATAAAGTGTACAATTAAACAGATATATGTTTCTTTTAGGTGAGACATTTTTTAAGGTAGATAAAATGCTCTTTTTTTTGCTGGCCCTCATCCACAGCAGTAGATTGGCAAGCTTTTGTGTGGGACTCCAGCACGCTCCTTCAAACTGGGAGCATGCTGACTTACATCTACCGTATGTAATTTACTGTTGATGGATAAGTAGCCCATACAACCCCACCTTAAAAAATCCAGACTATCCCTTTTAGGAAAACTTGATAAACAGCAGAAGTCTTGTCCTGATTTTGGGTTGTATAAAGGCTCAGTGTAGCTCGGACCTGGAATGAATCAGCCTTTAGTGTGACTTCATCATGTATTTTTCAGTCCTGCTCTTTACCACTGAGCTTGGATAAAGATCATCCAGAAGACACAATGGAGTTCAACATTTCTCCGGATGCAGTCACTTTGATGTTGCAAAAAAAGGAAATCAAAGGGGGTTATTGGAAGTTTTGAAATGCATAATGATGGAAACTAAAAAGCCCCACTGTGGTTACATCAAAGGGAGCGGCTACTTCAAGTGCCCGGGCCTTCTTTTAGGACAAAGGTAGAAAACTGATAATGAATGGAAGGATGTTCTTGACAAAGGCAATAACCAAAAGATAAACCTACATTTTAAAATTCCTTTTCTAAATGCCCTGGTTAGAGAAGACTTGATTGCCTGCCTCACATCCCTCCGAGTGGAGATTAAAAGTCGGCAGGTAAGCTGGAGTTAGGAGCCTGGCTGCGCTGGCAGGTTAACTTCCGCAAACATTTTTCTTCTCTCTAAAACACGAGGAAATCTAAAGATTTAAACTCCCAAGAACATTGACTGAGTATCTGCAAAGCTTTCTATTCTGCAAAACCACAGGCATTTGGAATCTGCATGCTTTATGTCTCCTAGCCAATATTCTAAGATTGATTTTCCCTCTTCCACCGAGAAAACAAAATGAATCACGCACAATTACCAAGGACAGGGAGAAAAGGGGAATTGGGGGCATCATAAATATTTATTTGCCAGCCCTGGGAATTTGTGCAATTCTGTGTGGATTTGCCAACTCATATTTAAGTGTCTGAATGATTTATATGGGCAGTCCTGGGCGTCACATTTGTCCACTGTCACCGTGAATCATTTATGTATTAACATTTATGGATTTATCCATATAACATATTCATGGCTGAGTTCTATTATCATTCAAATGGGTTCCTTGATCAAATGATTGGCTAAATTAAGTCATTAGCTTCAGAATTTCATCGGAGGTGAAATGTATTCCATGTGGAGAGGAATATATTAGTACATACACATTTGGACCAGTCATTTATAAAATTTGCTTTGTCAAAGCTCATATAAAGCCCCTTTCAGACTTCTGATTCGTAAACTTATTTTATCTGTTTCAGTAATGCTTTTTTGTCAATCAAACGTGTCCATTATGGAAATGTTCAGCATTATTCAGAACACTTTTGGAAAAAGGCCACAATGCTAGCTCCATTTTTGGTACCCTGGGACCCCAATAAATAGCAGTGAGTTAAAAATTAATATCAAAGAATGGGTTTTTTGTTCACATTACTGACCACTGTGAGTGCAAGAAACACTCATACCACCCCCTCTTGTAATATTTGTTAATAATTCCTTCATTTATTAGATAAAATAAAGTTGAAATGTGCCAAAAGTAGAACTCTCTTTGTAAATATCCAACAGTGCAAGAGCAGAGAACAACAAGACATTAATTTTGGGCTTTCATTTAATTCTTAATTGTCTCACATGCTGTATGTAAAGAGCCTGCTCAGATGGAAATTGAAAATACAGGGAGGGGGTGTTGGTCTTATTATTACTGTGTTATTGTTTTTTTTCTTCTCCAAAATTGTAATGGTAAAAAAAACAAAAAAAAAACAATAATACCCTCAACAGCTTAAGACTGGCTCATTCTTTTTTTTTTTTTTTGGGGGGGGGGGGGGCTATTTAACTGAATTGATGGTTGAAAAAAAGGAAACAAATGAAGAAAACACTTAGTGGATGTGACAATAATTTGACACATTACGGGTGGCTCTGTTGTACAAGAAGGCAATCAATGTCTATAAAAAAACAGGGAATAAACTATCCAAAAAGTTGAGGTGCTCTGCTTCACTGTGCAGTGAAGCAGAGCACAGCTGGAAAGCCTTTCTTATGGTGGATTTTTGTTTTCTTTGCATTTAAGGTTTTTTAATAAGATAATTTAATACAAGGCAGAATGTACATTTAAAGAAATACTTCACCTCCCAAATGACCATTTCTATATTAGTTACTCACCCTGTGTTATAATGAATTTGTAAAAACACACAACTTGCGCAGTATATTCCAAGTCTTATTTATCAGTTGTGTGCTCAGCACTTCCCAAACAGACAGCCCTTTTTGACGGGAAGCTGAACTAAAAGTGAAACTTATCAATGCTCTTCTCAAAGCCAGACTCCATTCACAGATACATTCATTTTACCTTGTTGAACCCGGGAGCTACTGATCTACCGCTCACTTTATTTATACTTTGTGTTATTGTGTGACATTAGTGAAGCTGAACAAACCCTTAAAAAT
>NW_024622354.1:0-1946 GCF_008729295.1 Plectropomus leopardus
AGAAAACATAGAATGCATCTTCAAATGGATAAAATCCTCTTGATAATACTAGTAAAAGTAAGATAAAATGGGGATAAAAATTTAGTGTACAAAATACATAACATAAAGTGGAAAATAAGCTAAACCCACTGACATAATTAATAAGATCAGCATGAAAATAGAGTATGTAAAATGCATAAAATCAAGGTAAATAAGACATCTTAAAGATGTGCAGCTACATAAGTGCAAAGCAGCTGAATCAGAGCTGGTTAAAGGCTAAAGTGAAGAGAGACGTTGCTGCTGTTAAGCCGTCTATTAACACGCCGACTCTCTCCTGTTGTGTTTTCCCGTGCGGTTCGTGTCAGGTGTGCGTCAGGGTACTCTGAACATGGAGAACTGCGTTTTGCAGTGTGAGACGACGGGAGTGATCGTCCGAACATCCGCCCATCTCACCATGAACATGTGTGACCTCTACGGCTCCAAGGTGAGCGCCGTATGACGCCGATCACAGGAGGAAACCTCTCTGAGGCTTCACCTCTCAGTCAGCTGTCAGGAGTGTTTGTTGTTGGTTATTTTGGGTCTTTTTATCAGGTTACAGTCTGTTTGCTGCAGGTGCATCTTTGGTAAACATTTATTTATTAACAGTCAGTGCAGCAGATCCAATCAGAGGTGAGTCTTTTGTCTTTGAGAGATAAACGTGTATGTGGTCAGTCATGTTGCTGCATGTTGTCTGCAGGGTGCCGGTGTGGAGATTTACCCCGGCAGTGTTTGCAGTCTGGTTGGTAACGGCATCCATCACTGTAAAGACGGGATCCTCATCAAGGTGAGAAAAGATGAGACAACTACAAACATTCATCGTGTTGAAAACAAATCGTTTTTCACATTCTTACTGAAAAACTCATCAAGAAACCCAGCTGATGTTTTGGTCTGAGTTCGTCTTAAAAAACAGTGTTATTTAGATTATCAACCAACATGCTCAATCTACGGCTGGGTGACATGGTTTTAATTATAAAATCTAAAAAAATACAGTTATAAATAAGTTAAATGAAATACTGTTATGATGAAATTTTAGAAAACATTTTTATAATTAAATAAATCAAAGCGGCACCCATGGTGCTTTCATTTTGAAGGACTTGGCTCATCTCATGCCAGAAGCTTCTGGCCAACACTTTACAAAACCAGAAATATCCCCTTTAATTGGAATCCCCCAGATTATTTGGCAAAAATGACATGAAATGTGAAATTTTGGGTTGTGTGTTCAGGACTTTGCTGATGAGCTGGATGGGATGCCATCAATCACCATGGAGAACAATGTGATCCACAACAATGAAGGCTACGGAGTGATTCTGGTGAAACCCAACAACGGGGAAACACACGAAGTTCCTCAGGACAGAAGTGGAGGTAAGCAAAGCTCTCACAATCAACGAAAGAACAATAAACAGATATACAGACTGTGTACGGTCATGAAAAACCCGCAAAAGCAATGAAATGTGCAAATAGCAATTTTCAGCCTAGGAAATGGTTTTGGAAAACTAAATGCATCTTGAAAAAAAATTAATTTTTACAGTTTCTGGCTGTGAGAAATGTTTTTCTTCAAAATATCATCAAAAACTTTTAAAGAGGCCCTTCTAGTCCCAATTTTTGGGATCATATTTGAATTTTCGGGTCTACTAGAATTGGTTTCCATGCTTTAATGTTCAAAAAAACACGTGTGTGTCATAGTGTCCTCTGCTGCAGCAGCTCTGTCTGTCTGAGCTTATGTCCCGCCTCCAAAGAAGCCCAATCTCCTCTGATTGGTCAGCTGGCTCTCTCTATGCATATTCTGTTCGTTACATTGTGATGTCACTAAGTTACGGAAGTAAACACTGAAACTCAGATGAGATTTATGAGCACAGCAATGTCATACAAAACAATAAAGGAAAGGGAAAAACCCAAAGAGCATAAATAGGTCCCCTTTAAAGAAAAAC
>NW_024622355.1:0-1107 GCF_008729295.1 Plectropomus leopardus
TCTTTCTTTTGCTGGACATTTCTTGCCAACTTGCTCATTGCCCTTCTCCCCCATGTTTTCTAAAAAATTCAACCAGTTTGTTCAGGTTTCAGAGGGCTTAAATGCTGTAAAAGGCAACTGAACTCATCACAAGAAAACTGACGTTGCTCCAGGTTTCAAAGGGTTAATACCATGGACTGGGGGAAAAAAAATCCACCAGAAACAAACAAACATAAAATGTGATGATAATACTCTAATAAAGAAAATGTTGAAAAGAAAAAAAGATTTTAAATATAGACCCTAAATAGCAAAGAACATAATAAAAGGTTCGGGTTGGCAGCTACTCTGGGGAGCAAAACGGAGGAACAGATGAGATGATTGGCATTTTGAACTAGTTAGTGACATGATGCACTACAAAGGTGCAAAATGCAGAGCAATACTTGACTGACTGATTGGATTGGATTTTATTTAGTGTAAAGCAGCGAGGGGAAGCAGCCAGAGGTGCAGCTTAGCATGAGAGGGAGCGATGAAAGAAGATGGAAGGTGTGAGATTGAAGTTTCTTGCTCTCCAAATTCCTGTTGCCTAAAACTATGGAAGACATGTGCCACTTTCTTGAAGTTCTCAGATATTAAAGCTGAAAATCTTTCACAAATTACAGTCACCTCCAAGCCTCGCAGGAATGAACGTAATGAAGGAAATGAGAGCGAATCCTTTTAGCCTGATGGCAGGCCTCTGCAAAAAAATCTTTAAGTGAACCGTTCTGGGTCATTAAGCCGAACATACTCCAACACTGTTGCTGAATTAGAGATAAACTAAAAAAAACAACAACAGATATATTGGCGTTAATTAGCTGCTCGTCTCATCAGGCTGAGATGCCTGCAAAAAAAAAAAAAGGCTTCACTTTTTAAAAAAATATATATTTTACTTCGAACGTGTTCTTAAATGGTAGCCACTAAATATTTTCACTTCAGAATGTCACTTTGTATTTGCGTTATTGTTGTGATGTAAAATACAAATTGAGTGAAAAAGAAACATTGATATAATAAAGTAGTTAACAGATGTACATCTAGTTGTCAGTTTATCGGAATGAACATAATTACAGGAACTATAGTACAGTACTTATCACA
>NW_024622356.1:0-1363 GCF_008729295.1 Plectropomus leopardus
TATGAAACGTATTATTGCCTATAGATAGATAGATAAACTGTTAAGATTTCTTGAAAGTTACTTGTATGACCTTCATTTGGTGACGCTGTTGTAACTTAATTAGTAAAATTAACTTGTTTTTTTTTTTCAATGCAACTTTTACAGTTTTTTCTCTCTTGCTTTGTCTCATTTCTCCAATTGGAAGTTATATTCTCTAAACAATGCATGTAAACCCCCAAACCACCAGACGCTTCACAACAAATTTAAAATATCTTATTCCTTTCTTCATATTGCACATCTTTGAGTAAGTACGATTGTCAGAAGTTTACACAATTACCAAATTACTATTTTGCTGAACAAAACTGATTGTGTTGCTTCTCAGTTGAATAGTTGTACCCTCGAAAACATGTATGAATAATTTAATTGTGTAAGCCTCCACCTGCACAACAGTCCATTCAAATGTCAAAATCTGTCAGGCATATTTATTATGAATAACATCACAGCGGTATTGATCCCTTGGAACATCTGCCAAATTGGTAAATTTCCCGTCAGGTGAAACTTGAACTTGTCTAATGCAGGGAGAGTTTCCCACATCTCAGATCAAAATTCACAAAATATGTCATGTTAGGTGACAGGTGCCGCCTTTGAGTATGAATGTTGCCAAACATTTAGGTATACAGCTTGAGCACAGAAGAATTGATCATTTCTGGACTTGGAGGAACCTGGCCAGGTGTCTTTACTTAGTCTGCTTTACATTATTTTCCTTGTTTTTGTATTGATGTATTTTTGTATTACAGTATATTGTGCTGTGTATGTTTTCTGTTTACTGTGATGTAAAGTCAACTTAACTTATAAAACCCATTATCACAATCACAATTTGCCTCAGAGGGTTTTACAGTGTACGACACTCCTCTGTCCTGAGACCCTCACATCAAACTGATGTACGATGACTGAACATACAGCAACAATTTAGATAAGATAAGCCTTTATTAGTCCCACAGAGGGGAAATCCACAAAGTTACAGCAGCTATGAGGTATTAAAAAAAAAGTATAAGCAGCAAAAAAGAAAATATAATAATAAAAGAAAAATTACAAATATAAAAGTGTGAAAATATTAAAATATTAGATAATGAAAAACAAGGTGCTAACTATGATTAAAAAAACAAGGTGCAAAAACAGTAACATAATATGGTAACTTTCTATTTTATATTTATGATTTATTTTTCCCCATTATTTTGTTTATTGTAACTGTTATGCACCAAAATAGCGAGAAAAATCTTTTGTATGTGAAAATCTTGGCAAAAAATCGATTTATCATTCTGATTCCAATCATAATGATCATTTAGTAAACACAGTTTTTGTGCCGATGCAGCTTTTTGTTTGA
>NW_024622357.1:0-2652 GCF_008729295.1 Plectropomus leopardus
TTTAGACTTAACTACCAATAGACATTGAAAAAATAACAATCAAAAGGTTTAACTGACAATGAAATTCAGCCCTAATTTCATGATTTTGCTGACTGCAGATGGTTTTAATAACCGCAGCCTCCTTATATCAGTATTATCACACTATACACAACAACACACACACTCCCCAGTCTCCCTCTTTCTCACTTACACACCAAACAAACACTGACTCCCAACACACCCTGATGATAAGCGCTGCGTCTCTCTCGACACACATTCTTATCACACTGATGTCAATTGGTGAGGCATGAGAGGTGACAGGACACTCACCCCACTCCTCCTGTATCACTCCATCATTCCCTCATGGCTCCCTGCACCCTTCCCAGCTGACTAACATTAACACTGTCTATCAAAATGTAAAAACTGATAGCGGGACCAAAATGCCTTGGATGGTAACAGGCTCAACAGAAGCACAGCACTGGGAAGTTTTAGTTTTCTTGCTTATATTAAAAGGAAAATGTCAATACAACACAAATTCACTGTGCAACATCTTGTTTAACTGTGGAATACAACAGTCTATTAATGGTGTTTGTATCAAAATTAGGCACTTAAATTACAGTAAAGAGTCATTATCCCAAAAGATTATCGTCTGGGCAGCTGAGCTGATTCTTGTTAGGCAGGGTTGATTTTGGCAGGGATTTCAGATTTACTCTTAGTCTTGAGCCAAAAATGCTTATTAGTTTTAGTTACATTTTCGACATTTTTTTCTTTCATAGTTTTAGTCTAGTTTTTGTCAACACAAAACATTGTAGTTGATAAAAATTCATGACATTTTAGTCAAGATGTTTTTTTCTATTTAAACTAATCAAATCAGGCTAATGCATGTCCCAGGTATTTAGAGATATTTTGAAGAAGAAAACAGGTCTAAAAATTAATATGAAAAGCTCAAAATGTCTCTATTTATGGTCCCAAACACCATAAATAACTAATTTGAGACAACTGGGATTTGCACCCAGGTTCAGTGTAAACTCTGACTTATTTATAACACTGTGAAGAAGCAGAAAAACAACTCAGTTTCAGCCTGAATTACTTCTGAATCTGCAACATGTTGTTCTGGAGGTAAAAGAAAACTATCTTTAACAGTTAACACAATGCAAAATAAAATGATGGCTAATTGCATGATGGACAATACTGCATCAGCTTCCCACATATACTGTTGTTAACATCAGCTTAACTGGGAAATGAGTGAAAACACCTGTAAGTATAGCTGTGCAGATGCTTTGAGGCCATATGACCTTTACATTAAGTTACCAAATGGTATCCCTTGTCAAATTCATATTAGAGGCACGTTAGTTTGTAAAAATGTGTTGGCTATCTGATCCATCTGGCTACTTCATGCCTGTTTAAAATGTTTCACTGGTTTTCCATTGCTGGTGACTAATAAAATGAATTCTGTCCTTTGAAGCTGCAGACTTTAATGAAAGAAACACCACGTTGAATGCAGTCCTCCCGGGATATGTTGGAACAAATCGCATTATGTGGTTGTGATTTATAGGTTATTTGAAGCAAGAATACAAAGACACCCTCCCAGACTCGGCTGAACTCTGCTGAAAAGTTTGGTGCACGCAGGTGAACTTTTGAACTTTATAAAAAGGACTGTGAGATACCAGTTTTCTGTGAATACCAACATTACTATTCAGAGATATAAAACAGCACTGATAACAAAAAAAATAAAAGCTTAATTATTGAATGTGGTGTGCTTTCCTGGTACAAACATTCAGATGGAGAAGTTAAACTTACAAAACACTTGTTTGATTTACGTAGTTGGGTGTAGCAACAAAAGCTGATGAGGCAGCAAACCACAAAGGACCAGGCACAAATCACAGGTGACACATACAGCCCATCTCCTTCGTATATTCAATATCTTTGTAATGTACCACCATACGTATTAGTCTGTCTCCTTTAGTTAGTATTGAATAAACTATTGTCACTGATTGTTACATCATAATGATACATTAAGACTACAGATTTCACTATCAATTACAAAAAAAAACCCTTATATGATTGAAAACAGAAGGACTTTTTAGTTAAATATTTTATCACTATAATTGAAACAATCTTTTCGAAGCAAAAGCATGTGTAATATCTCCATTTTGGAAACAACTACATGTGAGATTCTCTGTTCAGCTGCATTTTTTCAATACCATAGATGAGCAAATGTACATGCTTTGATATCGTCAATTTTCATATCAAAGTACAGCTTAAAAATCAATAAAGCTGCAGGTTAACAAAAATGTCTCTCTGTTGGGATCATATCCATAGCGTTGATGGACACTTATTAAAACAATCTGAGTGTATCAGTGTCAAAAATAAACATTTAAAATAAATTGGCAGTGCATATTTGCCCTCGGTGGTTACACTGTCGGCTGTTTCTCTCTCAGTACCAGCCAGTTTAAAAATTGTTTTCCCCCTTTGTCACTAAAACCCCAAAACAAGAAAAAAAAATTGTGTCCAGGTTTGAAAATTTCCAGAGGTTAGAGACTTGGAGATGAAAACACCATGTCCAATGAGTTAAAGTGCAGACAATGCTAAATTCTGTTTGCCTACCATGTAGATTAAAAAAAAAACTCAGTGATGCTTTGATCATGCACCAGTATTGATTACTATCAGACA
>NW_024622358.1:0-2345 GCF_008729295.1 Plectropomus leopardus
GTAACACAGAATCATACAACCATAGCAATATGTAGCTCACAATCAACACTGAGCTTTAGACATGTCTTGAATGAAACCTGGAGTAAGAAGTATAGTAAATCTCTTGTCCACACAGGAGATTTAAAGACATGCTACCCGGAAAGTGAGGTCATACTAAATACTATATAAGTTTTTTTATTCTAAAATATGTATTTTTTATTTTTTACATATTTTCTGTAGGTTCTGGTTGTATTTTAGGATAGAGACTACAGAGAAATAATTAGAAGACTTTTGCACAGTACTGTATGTTTCTGAAAACTTGTAAGAAGAGAAGCAGACAATGAAGTGACATCATCTTGATTTATATTCGATCAGCGCTGCCTAGTTTTACCATTTGGTTAGATTTCGGTCTGAATTTGAGAGAGCAAGAGACAGAGAGGTGGGTAAGTCTCTTGATCTAGGTATGTAGTCTTTGTGCCCGCAGTGTCGCATGGGTGGCGGACAATACGAAAATGGGGATATACAACCTATAGTTAGAGCAACAGTCACAAAAGCCGATGAAACACCACCGGATGACGTGTTTTGCATCAACTAACATCATCTGGCAGAGTTTCCACAGGGGGAGGAGGGATATCTAGGCACTTGTTAAAAGGAGGGAAGTTTACCACAGTTCACTGACATACACTACCATGTTAGGACACAAATCTGGTTTAAAATTGGTGAAGTATCCCTTTAAAAACGTGTAATTGAAATTGCATAGCCACGGTATAATGTGCAAGTGTTTTCCTGTTGACACAAAATTTCAAGGCACATTTGCATGCTGCTGTGACTTTACTTTGTGAGACAGAGACAGAGAGATGGATAAGAGGAGAAACAGCAGGAGGAGGATAATTTGGGGCCCAGGGCTCTGCTCATTATCTTTTGATCGGGGCCTGACAACAGTTGGCCATCCGTGCGACGCGTGATGCATGGAGGCTGCGACGGGGCTCACCTGTGCACTGTCCGAAGTGTAGCACTGTGATGTCCTTGTCCTGTCTACAGGCTATGGTCCTCAGCTGGCACTGGTCGGCATAGGTCACCCCGTCTGAGCCACACACCTGCTCCACGGTGACAGAGATGGAGAGAGGGGAGGTGGGAACACATGTTAACTCCCTGTAGGACACTGAAACAATGTTCTTCTGTCGCAAACTTGTAAATCAAGCAACTTATTTCTTAGGTGCGGAAAGTTTGAAAGACCCACCTTGGTTTTGTTTTTCTCGTCACAGTCAGGTGAAGGGCACTCGCAGTGGGCTTGGTTGTCCACTTCAATGCAAGTGGCTCCAAAACTGCACACTAACTCTTCACATGAAGTCGGGGCCTCAGGACCTGTGGAAGAAATGGATTTTTGCTGTTACACATTTATAATCAAACAGTGTACAGCAACAGAGAACAGCTGCTTTATCATTTCTGTTGTGGCATTTGTGTGAAATGCGGAGTTAAATTAAAAGATACATTTGCATTGCATATTTAAAGCTGAACTTTCACAATTACAGAACTTTTGCAAAAATTCTGCCTGTTAAACAACCATGAAATTAGTTTCATAAAATCTGTAAAGGCTGATTAAATATAAAGTGAAATAAAACAAAAGTAACACATTAATTTGCACTGTATGTTAATAGGATAGTAATAATACAGCTGCTGTTGCTTCAAAGCTTCCTCTACATTTTTATGATGACATACCAAAGACTTAGATCCACACAAAAATTTTATAGAGCTGGGACCAGTGGAAGTCTGGATCCTCTCACCTAATTTGTGACACAAATCTAATCTCTAGCTTCAGCGTGTATAACAGAGGTTACATTTCAGAGGTCAAGCTCTTGTTCTAATTACGTGGCGTCCTCTAAGGATGACAATTAAGCAAATATGGACGTGGCAAAACCGCAGTTCCTCTAATGGCCACTTGACTCCCCATTGACCCCCATGTTAAAATGCCCAACTTTACAGCAGAAATATTTACAATCCGGAACAAAATATGGTTTTGGTCTCTATAGCTAATTTCAACATATATGACAATTCTGCTGCGTTAATAGGTATATAAGTCACGGCTTAAAATGATGCATAACTGAGAGCATGGCTGCTCTGAGTACCGGGGGGTGCTGTCCACTGGCAAAGTGCTACCACTGCCACAGTGTTAGCAAGATAACTTAACCTTGGGGTAACCCAAAAACGACTGCACAGAGTAAAGGCGTAGCTGTAGCTGTTGCTATTTCAGAGTGTTTTCAGTTCATGGGGGTTAACTGTAACATTTTAGTTATCTAAAGAAGTTGTTTTTTATCATTTGGTTGTACTAAAAGATGCTCTGGCTGCATTAGCAAAAATTAGCATTA
>NW_024622359.1:0-4442 GCF_008729295.1 Plectropomus leopardus
AGTAATGCGGCTTGGTTTAGGTCAATTAAACAAATGTAGGCTACATAATGAATAAAACAAAAACAAGACTAAATTAAGTGCGAACAGGCTTAGCCAATACATCATGATGTATATGAATATATAAATGAATAAATACATACATACATACATACATACATACATACATAATACCAGTATGCAAACCAACAGCCTTGCAGTAAATCCTTAACAAGATTGTAATGTTCAAATTTTGTTGACACCCTTATCAGTATTGACTGTGTTCATTCCACAAAGATAATTTAGTGGTGTGTGCAATTGTCCAGTATAACATCAGCATGCATACTCTGACAAAACTGAGTTGAATGAATGGCTAACTCACACAGTGTCTACAAAATCTGAATGCACAAACAAGTACTATGTTGCTGTTATTAGTTTGCATTTGCACGTGTTTCTATTATAGCGTGTATAAAGTAAGGGGACACTTAAAACCGACCCACCCTTTGCTATAATAACAGTACAGTGTGTCACTCTGGGGACATATTTTTTCATAGTTTTCAACCTTTAACAAGAGGGAAAACAAAGATGTGCACTGTAGGGGGAAATCCTTCTGTTGAGGCTGTGTGGCGTCATCTTGTAGAAAAACCCTGTTAAATAGCTACATACAGTCTTTACACAGAGGTGCCAGCAGAGGGAAACCCAGACCCACATATTGCAAATAAACTGAGGAAAGATTCACTCCTCACAACATCCTGGTTATCTGTTGTCTCACTAGTTGTCTGGAGTCTTTCGTTTGGCTCTTACCTTGTAGGTTTTTCTAAATGATGGGACAGCACTCACCAAATAATCATGGTGTTTGATATTAGGATGAGAATACCTCATATGCACCATCACAACAGCTTTGTGTGATTCAAATAACTGCTGATGTGAACGGGGAGAAACACACCTCTCACCCAGCGTGGCATCTCTTATAAACAGGCATGTCCTCTGCCATGGTGACATTTGCAGAGCGGAGCCCCATGCCAAGCTTTGGCAGGGCAGACATGCTAAATGAATGGCCTTGCTGATGGGGATGGCAACATTATTTGTACAGCGGGGCTGTGGTCTGAGAACTGGGGCAGGCACCTGCTGCAGAAGTGGGTGAAGATGAAGAATGCTGTCCTAGATTGCCCACCAGCTCACCTTAACCCAACCCGCCAAATTAATCAACTCTTCAGAGGCCATCCGGTTGTCTGGGGCAGGCATCCAGAGAAAGAGAAGCCTGTTTTAAGGCACAGGTCACACAGACCTGTAGGAGTCTCTTCAATTTAAGAGAAGGGAGGAACAATACCACTCTGCAACAGTGCACAGGCACCGGGGTTATTCTTACCCCGAAGGATGGAATGGTAAGATGTGGCTCGCCTTCAGCCATCTGTCTTTTTGTCTCCGCATGTTCTCTCATGAGATGTGTTTTGAATGTGCTGGGGTTGAAACGCTGCTGAGGAGGGTGATGTTTGATGAGGTGCACTGAGACAGAGGAGGGGGGTTTAGGAGGCCCATAGGGAGCACAGATGACTAACTCACTACTCCTCCTAATCTAGGACAAGCACACCTAGACATCCTTCATGACTCTAATGTTTTACTCGTGTCGGGCCAAAAATATGTCCGCTGAGGTTAGCCAAAGTGGGTCGCCCAACGGCTTTTTTTGGATCACAGAAAAAGAAATCGTGCCATCTAAATGATCGCTGTCTTCTAAAACCCACCCTGGACGGCAAAGAGCCTTCCCCGCCGGTTTATTTTTACAAGTATCAAACTGGGTCAATGACGCCACAGAATATGACAAAACCCCATTTCAACAGTGTTTAAAAGCCTCCAAAGACACAGTAATATCATTTTCCAAAACATTTTATTGGTCTTATAGAAAATAAAGTAAGCTGTATCAACAAACATACAATATATACATCAATAACTTAGACACCTCAGAGAATCACGTTTAAATCCACAGTTGTTACTGTATATATGAATACATAGTACTTATCTACAGATTGCAAAAAGTACAATAATTTAATTTATAAATAGTTACAATTAACTATTGTCTGTTTTCATACAAAGTACTGCAATATTTTATTACAACCCATACAGAAAAAATAACAAAACAGATAATTAACTTTGTATTATTCACTTTAGTCAGATTTTTATACCTTTGAAACACAGACCCGCTCCATAGAGTCAGAGGAAGAAACCTGCACAGTCGACTGTTTTCAAAGCATAATTTCATGAAAAAAATTGTCTTGAGAGCTATTAAATTCAACTGCCACACAAGTGCTGTTATTTATCCTCTCTAACATGTTGCTTGTAAAAACAAAAAACAAGAAAAAACAAAAGCCATAACCAAGTAAAATAGAAATCTGCAGAACAAATTACAGTGTTAAGATCAATTTCAAATACACACTCGACACATAATGAGAACAGAAACGTTGTGGATGATGCTACAGCAAACGACGAGCATTAATGACTGGTGTAGCAGCAGAGGAACCTCAAACGTACAAAACACACGCACGCACGCACGCATACCGAAGAAAATAAAATATTGCAAGTGGCCCTTGTGACAGAATTTAATGTAGCATCTGTTTTGCTCAGTCCACAAACATTTACAGAATAGCGATATCTTTGAGTTGGGTGTCCAATATCGGGAAATTCAGCCAATTTAAGACCAGAGTAATTAGTGAGTAAGGCTTGAGTGCAACTGTCCTGTGATTCCTTTTAAACACTGTACACACTTTTATCTACGATAAACAAGGGCCAATTGCTCTTCCTTTATGAGATTCAAAATCTGAGGGCAAAATAAAAAACACTTTTTTTTTTTTTTACAAAAAAAACTACAAAACAGCAAGAATTATTAAATAACAGACCATAGTCACTTTGACAATATTGATTACTCGTACATCTACTCTTTCACACCTTTCCACTGAGTTGCATATTAAGGGTCACTTTTTCACAATGGTCATTAATACCTACTGTAGCTACATACTATACACCTGTATGTGTGAGAAAGAGAGAGTCGTCATCTCTAGCGGAGATCGAGAGATTGGTCGGCGGTGCCGCTCGAACACCTTAAAAGACACTTGACACGAAAAAAGATTCACTCCACAAGACTGCCACAGCAATAAGGACGCCAACATCAATACTGGGCTATGTCAAGAGTCAGATATATATTTTCCCACAGTTAACCAGTCAATGTATATAGCTAAGCATGTTGAGGATAGGATACTTGCACACAGACAGTATAACCAGCACCCAGGTCTCTGGCATGGAGTTTTTGCTGAGGCGTAGTTTTGAGAGTGACTGTAGATTAACACCTCGCCGACACTATAAGACATTCTGACCAGCAGGAGAGTGAGATCCAGAAGAAGTGCATTCGGTTAATGTCATTACACAACTACTTTCACCTTGAGGTGTAAAACTGCTCCACTGTTAAATTCCTTTTTAGAGGACCAGGAGAGTGATGCGACGCTTGGCACAGAAGGAGTGCTGCTGGCAGCAGTTGTTGATTGTAATTCTACGTGGTCTTGCTGTGTCTCTTTCCGAGTGTGGATTGAAGCCCTTTATGACATGCTTATTATATAAAAGAAAAAGGAGAACAAAATTGAACAGAGCTGCCGTCCCTGCTTCTCATCTTGAATGGTTTGTTCATTTTTAGAGCGACCTGTTTTGTCCTGAGCAAAACAAGCAGGAGCTTAGTGCATACAAACCCTCAGCCAAACCCTACCGCTTGACATTTGACAATCTGAAGACCAGAGGGGAAATTCAGACAAGACAATGCTGCACCATTTGGCGGGGTACCCTTCAAGTTCACTGATGCAATCTCAGTGGTATAATCTTGAGGACATTTTTCTACAACATTAGGAAGAAAAAAAAACAATTAAAGGAATAGTGTGTGAGATTTAGGCAGATTTAGAGGCAGATTGCAACCAGCTAAAATTTCTGCCCATTAGAATTACTTCAAGGGTCAATGTTCAGGAGGTTTTAACCGGGAGCCGAATTATTCACAGAGGTCTCTTCCTCTCCGAAACAAATTGACTAGGTGGTTTAGCACAGAATAAAGCAGTTTCATGTTATACATCAGTGTTTAACAGCCCAGTACCCGCTCATTTGTGCTCACCTTTTCTCTCTGATAATTTAAGATCCAGACGTACAGGAGGTTTTTACCGGGAGCCAGATTATCTGCAGAGGTCTGTCTCTCAAAAACAAACGGACCCAGTGATTCAAATAGGTAAAAACACTGAATAAACCCAGCTGGCCACAAATGTTGTTAGATATTTTACATTTGGTTGAATTTAGAAATATGCCAGCGAAACATGGCGGATTCCGTGGATGAGGATCCAATCCCTATGCAGATATAAACGGCTCATTCCAAGGTTGAGAAACACAACTTTTCTTTTTTTTTTTACCGGGAGGTTTTACACTTAAGAAAACATACTTATATA
>NW_024622360.1:0-1753 GCF_008729295.1 Plectropomus leopardus
AGCAGTTTTCATTTAGTTGTTAGACTAAAGTAAACAGGATGGTGCTGTCTGCTGCTGTACAACACACTCTGTCCATAGATGCTCGCTTCAGATAAGAAATGTTGTTATATTTTTAACAATTCCTGTTGTTTGAAGTTGAAAAGAAAACACATTGACAACCATCCAGAAAACTTTATGACAGTCTAAACTGAGAATATTACTTAATGTGGCAGTCACATAGAGGGTTAATCTGTTGCATGCACCTATAATAGCTCATTGTTTCATAGTGTAAAGCTCTTTGTAACTTCTGACGCACTCGCTGATCCACCTGTACAGTGGCACTCTGCATTGTGATTTGGGGTGGTGGACTGCCACTTACTGAACAGCCTGCAAAGTTTTTAGTAACATATTTTGCATTGATCACCATTACTTTAAAAACAAACATTTTTGACATAGCTGGGCATCTTCTTAAAGAAAACTTATTGTGGTACGGTGGTAGCATTAATGAAGTTCAGAGAGGGTATCTTTATTATATTAGATATGGTTGTTTTTAGCATGGAAATACACACACAAGCACAAAAAGGCTAGAAAATCTGTTTTCTGCAGGTATTTTCCCAGGAAATGGTTGAAGATTTTGGGCACAGTTCCCAGTAAATTAAATAATAAAGGGTCTCAATTCCTGATATGCAACCCCAGTGCATCTTCTTAGACATACACACACTCTGGAAGAGCATATGATAGTGACATCATGCAATGGGACATTCAGGCTACATTTAGACAGCAGACAAATCGGATTTGTTTCTCAAATCAGATATTCAAGACAGACTGTCTGCACTGTTGCATTCACAAGTGATCAGATCACATCCCTAGCCTATTTTCATGAGTGCCCGTGGACCATGGGCCGTTGCTCTCTATGTTGTCCTTCATAGCACTTCGCTAGTAGCAGAAGCATCCTGCTCAGCACTTCTGTTACTGTGGATTTTACTTGTGTATTGACTTGCAAATGCCTCAAAAAACACTTTGATATCCGATTTGTCAAAGCATCAGGACTAAAACGCATCTGTGAAAATCCAATTGGATCATATGTCAAACGGCCTCCAAATGTGGTTTGGATCCGATTTACAGAAATTGCATTTCATGTTTTTCTTTGCTGTCCACACTTTATAAAAATTAATCTGGATACAATCTGGGAAAGTTAAAAAACGGATTTGGGCTGGCAGCCTGACAAAGGTTTTAGTCAGATGTTTCCAAAATAAAAGCAACGTTAACTGCAGTCACTGTAACAGAGTATTTTTTGGCACTGATAAATGCAAATAAACATTTTGTGTTGTGATTTGACATTGTTATAAAACAGGTAACACAATTCATCATAGACTCTAAAGCAGCACGTCTCTTGGTATGTCACAGAGGCCAGTGTTGGTTTGTTCTTTTCTGATAGTGTGAATCACAGTTATGGTATAAATTTCGTCACACTGGTTTCACTCTACATCACCCCAGCATGAATTTCCAGGTCGATTTAAAGCCAGTTGTAAGAGCAGGTCCTCCCCCATCGTGTAACTGCATGAGCATGCAGTTACACGATGCATGTGACACATGCCGTGCTGACTCAGCACACAATATCATAACAGACTCCTTCTTTTCCTTCTCATGTCTCAGCATCAGGCATCAGTCATAGCAGCAAATATGAAATGAACAGTTTTTTTTTGTTGGGCATCACACTCGGCCAGAGACAGATGGTCTATGAGGAAAAATATCAGTGACAAATGATTGGCTC
>NW_024622361.1:0-6260 GCF_008729295.1 Plectropomus leopardus
ATATTAATAATAATAATTACATGATTAAAATAATGTTACTGAAATATGTATGTTTTTTACAGATGTACATGGTTCTTGTTTTTAGATTTTTCTTTTTTTTTTTTTTTTTTTTTTTTTTTTTTTTTACAAATTTTTTGCTATTTTTGGGTTTTTTTTGTCTAGTTGCTCATTTCCTCCCAATGCTTTTCAAAAGGAATAATAATAAAACTTTCGGTATGAAGTTCAAACGAGTGTGATATTCACGGCGGCTGTGATTTTTTAAACCGGGCTGTCATCCATCATTTTCATCACCAGTGTTTTCTGACTCCTTTAGATAATCTAACGGCCGGTGGAGAGAAAGAATATGTCTTTGTTTGTGCAGAACTCATTTTTTTAAATATCATTGGCTTCATTCGGGCACTAATACCTCATCATAAAAGTCCTGCACTGAAAATGTTACTTCACAGTAACAGTAACGCCTTGATTCATTTCAAAAACACCAGGCGAATGCGGCGAGCAACTTCACAAGAAACAACCTAAACATACAGAAGAAACTCGAGGAAAAAAAATACAAAAAAAATCATATTAAATATTCATATTTTGAATACATAGTTTGAATACTTATAAATACAGTTTCCCTATTTTTTTAAATTCATCATATGTCTCTATCTTTCTTTCCTTTTTCATAGATTAAGTTCACGTTATTTTCCTGTCACATTTTACCAATTTCTAGGAATTTGCTCATTGCCTTTTTCCCACGATTTTTAAGAGAATAAAACTTAATAAATATATTTTGCAACATATTTTGAATACATAATTCCAATACTTATATAGTTTCTGGATTTTATCCTCATTCTACTTAGTTTTTTTTCTCGCTCATGTTTAATAGGACTGTTGGGCTTTCTGTTGTTGTATCGCCGT
Source organism: Plectropomus leopardus (assembly GCF_008729295.1). NCBI lineage: Eukaryota > Metazoa > Chordata > Actinopteri > Perciformes > Serranidae > Plectropomus > Plectropomus leopardus. Next base: position 901 of record NW_024622361.1, read on the forward strand.
CTATGATCGCAGTTCTGCTCTGCTTTGTTTGTCAAAGCATTTTGTAAACGTTTTAACGTTGCTACATAAATAAATAAATAGAAAATAAATACATAAACAAATATATATAAATATAAAAACAAATAAATGAATAAATAAATAAATGCTCTACTCTCATCATGTTTGTTATACGGTTTAAAGTGATGCTGCAGAACGCAACAGAAGAATCGGAGGTCAGATCAGCTCAGCCCGCCATCATCATCATCATCATCATCATCATCATCATCATCATCATCATCATCTTCTTCAGCAGCGTGAGTCATGTGGTGAATCCCTCTGCTCTCTGTGTGTGTATTTATGCATAACACCCTCTGAAAAGCTCCCTCCCCTGCTGGTGACTCATCCTCCCCTCTCAGCTCTCACACACACACGCGCACACACACACACACACCCCCACACACACACCCACACACACACACACACACACACACACACACACACACACACACACACACACACACACACACACACACACACCTCCCCTTCACAGACTGGGTTGCAGAAATCATGTCCTCACTCTGCATCTATAATGTGCGACTTTAAAAATGTGTCACTGTGGCGCCTTTTAACAAACGCACACACGAACACGAACACGAACACGTCCCCGACTGTTGTCAAATAACACAAGTCCTGTTTGCACAGAAAAAAATAACCTGAGACCTCGAAAGATTTAACAATTTATCCTCCGTTTTTGGGTTTTCTGTCACATCCACAGTGCACAATAATAAATTAACTTTTCCAGCCTCTGGATTTAACCCTTTAACACTCTGATCAACGTCAGTTTTCTTCACCAGCATTTAAACTCTCCGAAACCTGAGAAAAGTTGTTTGATTTCAGAAACACGGGAAAAAACATAATGAGCAACTTGTTGAGAAATGTCCTTCAAACTGCAAAAAAAAAAAAAAAAGTTAAAGGTCGCAAGAAAATGACCTGAAAATTAGCTAGAGAGGTTATAAGATATGACCCAAAAAATGAGGGTAAAATGTCCAGAAAAGTTGATTTATTTATTAAATAATGTCATTAATGCGTATTAATCCAGCTAAAAAAGTAAAATTCTGAGTTGCTCATTAGATGTCACGAGTAATTTGCAGTAATAACTGAAAAAAAAAAGTTCTACCTGGTTGTAATCTGCAGTCCTAAACCCCCCTAAATCTGACACACTGCTTCATTAACCCTTAAGGGACTGTTTGGTGCATGTTATGTGCTTTTCATTCTTCACTTTTGATAACTGTGTGTGTGTTGATGCATGTGTCCTAAATGTAGTCCAGATTGTGTATTTGAGTGTAATCAGTGAATTTGCAGCTCAGCTCCTACAATAAGTCTAAAATACACTGTGGAAACTAAATAGTTACATTCAGACTGTTCAGGTCCAAAAATGCTCCATTGAAACCCATTCAAACTGACATTTTTGATCCCACAGCCATCAGAGCAGAAAAACAGGACTTGTATTATTTCTGGGTGTCATTCTGGGCTTTTGACTCTGAATTTGTCATTTTGACTATTTTCCACCTGATGAGGTCATTTTGACCATATTTGGCATATGGAGGAAATACATGCTATTTCCACTAGGTGACCTGTTACAATCAATGTAGCTGCTGATCACTGACATATCCCAGACTGTCAGCAGCATCATCATCATCATCATCATCATCATCATCATCATCAAAATATAAATAAATAAATAAACAAAATAAAATTAAAATTAAAAAAACAAAAAGCATGTAGTATATTGAAAATGATTCGTGCTTTTAGTCGTCCATCATCTGAACATTGTAGTTTGATCAACGCAGACGGACGTCAATAACATCCGCCGCTGCATCATTACAGAGCCGAGGAGAAGAGCAGTCGCCTTCTCTAAAAACCGCGATCAGCTTTTCTTAAATACTCACGAATTCTGCTTCTCATTTTACCTTCACCTTGTGACGTTTTCTATCAAGGTTAAGGAAAAGTGGTTGAGAACGGAAATTATCTGGACTTTTCGAGCAAAACTGTGAGTTTATACTTTGCCTTCTGCCTGTCACTTAAAGCTCAAAGCCCATTGGTTCCCACTGAAGACGTAAACCTTTAAAAACAGAAATATTTTATGCTCCCGCAGCTGCTCACAGTAACAAACGTGACGGTCTGTCTGTGTTTGTCAGACCAAGAATGGTACAATGCAATGTTTTAGTAATGTTTTCAGCAGCAAATCTTTTTTTAGTTCCCAGAATGTTCTTCCTAAAGTTTTAATAACTTTCTCTATAAAAATCATGGAAATGTTAACTTTCTTTTTCTTTGTTAACATATCACATTACAGCAGCGTTTCATATTAAATATTTTGTAATCTAATCTAAATAAGTATATTTTTGGAATGCTGTCATTACAACAGGCGCTCCTCTCTCTATTAAACTCATTCCATGTAGTGCACAGCACGCACCACCAGAGCTCATTCTCTGGCAACAATAATATTAACAGCAACATATCATATAGCAGTAATTAAAAACATAAAAATAAATAAATGTAATTTATGAGGGCATGTAATATTACATGCAGATATTGTAGTTTCTGCATGTGGCAGTAAGTCAAATACGTATAACAGCAGTGGAGGTATCACAGTGCAACCATGCACAACCATGTAGCCCGGCACAGTTATACCGCCATCTGCCACATAAACCGCTGAAATTTCAGGAAGATATGAAAGTATGAAATATGCATACCGCCTGAGCCTAATCGAACAACAAATGATCACTAATTGACTAATCGATGCACAGTAAGTCGTTGCAAAAAGACAAAATGTGTTGCATTCATGTTAATGAGTATTTTTAGATATATTTTAATTTTTGAAAAGAAATAAATTAGTAAACAATAATTTTCCACCGCCCCACAAAAGCTGAGCGCCCGCAGTTGAAGACTCAGAATGAGGGATTGAATAAATAAATGAACTGTGATCATGGTGATAAAGGAAATACACAGCGGCTCGCTGATGTCCTTTTAAAAACAGTAGAGGAAGAAAACGCATCAGGCTGTAGAAACAGTCACTGCTGGTTTTGGTCGAAGTTATAAAACACAGAAGACGAAGGAGTGACATCACTGCCCTCTGCTGTTCGTGCTTTTCGTTGCGCCGGTGCTGTTTACCACACTGGAAATTATAATCAAGAGATTTTTGTCGTTTTTAACACTCACTGATTTATTTTATGGTTTTTTGGAGCTCTGGTGGACACTCGTTAATCTGCTCCTGTGGAGCTTGAATTTGCACGTCACTCTGTGAACAGATTAATACAAGGTACAAGGTCGATTAATCAGTCAGTTTTTAAACAACGTTTGAAAAATGAAATTAAATTTGTCCTTGATTCTGCTACATCTTTGGTGCTGTCATCTGCTTTATGTTTCTGTCATATTGTTTGTGCTTTTTGTGTTTTTATTATGTTTTTAAACGTGCTGCAACACAAATTGCCATCTGGGACAAATAATAAAGTTGAGCTGAATTGAATTAATTAAGCATTTAGAGGGAAAATTCAGGTGCTGCAGCAGCAAATATTTGCAGGCTGTTTGGAGGGAAATATCACAGAGGTAACAGGTTTAGAACGAGGAGGAAGAGCGAACAAACGGACAATAGATAAAAGACAAAGATAAAAAAAAGATAAAAAGATGAGAAAAAATAAAAACTGAGATAAAAAAGATAAAAGGATTAAAAAAGTCTTCAATAGATAAAAAAAATAAAAGAAATTAGACAAAAATGTCTTCAATCAGGAAGATTATGCTGCTCATAATTTTTTATATTTTTTTAAATTTACTATTAAACACATTTTTGAGTTTAGTTAATTAATTTTAATGTATGAAATTTAGTTCTACTTTTATTATAGATTCACTTTTTGTATTTTTTAAATATCAGTTTATTTGCAGCTCTGTTTGTTGTACTCTGATGTAAGAAAGTATTCAGTTTTTTTTTGTTACGACACCCGTCAAAGCTGCCAAAAACATCCAGATTAAAAACTACATAAACCACTGCAGAAAATTATTAATATTTTTAACTCAAAATATAAAAAACAGTGTGTGTACTGGCACCACTGAGCTGTTAATCTGGCCTGTGTGTGGCTTCCACATGTTGATGTTTGATTCAGAACTGCGTGGAGGATGAGGAGGGAGGCGGGGCGTGATGAAGGTGATGAAGGCGATGAAGGCGATGACGGTGGGTGAGGAGACAGAGAGAGAGGTGTGATGCGATGGTGTTTTTGGGAGGAGGAGGTGGATGAGAGAGACGGAGCGACCCGAGAGGCTGCCTCACCTCCTGTGTCAGGTGTGTGCGTGAGTGGGCGGGGCTTCACAGCATATTAAATATAGCAGGTTAAATATAGCACTAAGGGGGAGGCAAGGTGGGGGAGGGAGCGGGTGACGCCAAGATGCAACAAGAGCGAATTTGACCGACTTCATGTGACGTGGAGTTTCACACAACGGCAGAATTTAGGCTTTTTTTTTTTCAATGCAAGTTCCATTAATTCATTTTTTTCAGAGCTTTAGACCAAATCACATGATCTTCATCGTGTCTCCTTCTACTGAAAAAGTGGAGTTTTGATTTGCAATTATCAAAGAGTGAATTTTTATACTTCAATTAGATTTAATATTTAATATATTTCACTAAAAATATAATAAGCTAAATGCAAAGGAACCAAATAATATTGTTCCAGAGAGTTTTTAAATACTTAATAAAGTCAGAACGTTCTGTCGGCGTGATGTGCAGAATTCACTAAAAACTTAATTCACAAAGATTTAAAATTATTTAAAGGTGGAAAATTTTAAAACACAGTGCAAATTACAATAATAAATACTCAAAGAAATGTGTTATTTTGGCATTAATTGTCTCTGATAATCTGCAACAAAGTCAGTGTAGCAATAAATCAAGTTTTCTTACATTAGCTAACTTTTCTATCACTCATTAATGTAGTTACAACTTCAATTTATGTATTTTTATTATTGATTCACCTATCAACTAAATTCTCGGTTATTGAATGAATCTTTAGGTTCATAAGATGTCACAAAAAATGAAGACTGACCATCATGATTTCCTAAATCCACAGGTGATGTCTTTGAACTACCTTTTTTCCAAAAGAAATTAAAATTCTAGCTTTTTAATTTGGCTTTCAATTTGGGTAAAATTTTCTGGTATCGCAGTGTAAAGTTTTGCTCTGTTGTAACACAAATGTTGTTTTTGTCTCTCACTTACTGCTGCTGCAGCTATATTTGCCATTTTTTCTTCTTAAATATTGTTTCTCTTTATTTTCATCTGATCTCATCTTGTAAAGCACTTTGGGCTGCATCCCCGCATTCAGTGTGCTACATATATAAAG
>NW_024622362.1:0-1195 GCF_008729295.1 Plectropomus leopardus
TCTCTCAATGAAATACAACACAATTCGAAACAATAAAGGGCTGAAAACCTGGAAAAGTCATGGAATTAGTAAAAATCATTGAAAGTTTTGGAGTAGTCATGGAAATTTTGTTTGTTCTAATGAAGTTCAGATACACATAAATTGTATTATTTTTTATTATTATGATTAATAATAATTTGAGATACACATAGATTTTATCATTATTTATTTGATTATTGATTGATTATTATTGATTATTTTTTGTTTTTGAATAATTTCTGGATGCTCATAGATTTGTATAATTCATTGATATTTAAAATCATGAAGCGTTTGGAAAAGTCTTGGAAATTTGTTGTGATTAAGAAACTGTACAGTAATCCTAAAGATACATATAGATTTGTATTACTTATTGTTATTTATTTGTTTATTTATTATTTCCTTTGTTTTTCGTCTGTAAACTATCTGCTTTTGTGTTGGTTTTAATGAGCAAAAAAACACTTAACTTTTTACAATTAATGATAAACAAAGTAAAAAAAAAGGTTTGTTTTTTTTCAGTGTTTCTTCTAAACAGTTGTAACGTTTTTATTTTTCGAGCAAGAAGAACATAAAAATAAAAAGAATTTATTTATTGGACGTTATTCAAACAGCCAGCATACAAAAACAACACATATAAGTCCTGAACAATAAACAGGCAAATAGAGAAAATAAAGATTTAAAATCTTTAAAATGACTCCCATACATTGAGATAACTTAATTATATTTGTGTAACTTACTCAGAAACAAAATGAAGTCGTCCAAATATCTACAGCAGCGAAGCCTCTTGAAACAGATAATTGGCTTTTAATTCAAACACTTATTGGAGTCAAACTTTCTGTCCCGCAGGGGGAAGGTGGTTCTGGGTTACAACGAAGTGGAGCTCTGCATGAAAGGTTCAGGCTACCACTTCATCCACGCCGCGGACATGATGTACTGCGCCGACAACCACCTGAGGAGTAAGTCCCCTCTTTACTTTCACTTTAAGTCGTTTATTTACTGAACTGTACACGTATTGGCTTGTTGCAGCTTCTCAAATGTGAGTTTGTTGCTTTTCTCTGTTTCATGTTAAAAACTGCGTGAAAAAAAACCCAAAACAATGAGCAAGTGTTCCCAAAATGTTCCAAAAATGTCAAAACATTAGTAGATTTAGTACATTTTTTTAAAAGCTAGAGAAAAACTA
>NW_024622363.1:0-1542 GCF_008729295.1 Plectropomus leopardus
CACGGGCTTGGGAGATTTTAAAGTACTTTTTGTAATACAGTCACACACACTAAACACGTGGTATTATTTTAGACTTATTCTGATCTTTTTTTAAAGAGAATTTATTTAAATGTGATTTTTTAAAAATGTTTGAATAATATTAATTACAATTTAAAGTGAAACAAAATGAATTAAAGTATTTCTTTTACTGAATTGTATGGGGAATATTTTGAAACACTTATGAAGGGAGGTAAAATATACTGAAAGTATATCTAAACTGTCAAGGATAACTGAATACATGAATTAATTAGATTTAACGGTCTAATAATCCATTACAGTATTTAAACTTCTTTGAATGGGTGGGGGAATCTGAATGAGTTTCTTCAGTACTTCGAAAGCCATATGGTCCTAAAATTCAATGTTTGGTTTCAGTAATTTTTGTTTAGGTTTTATCTACTCCAACAAGAAAAACTGGTCATTAAATTGTCTGCTTGAATGGAGTATATCTAACATCTAGTGAATAACTGCATTTTAGTTTGCACCGGACTAAAAATTGCCAGGAAAGCTATAAAACTGCTTGACGATCATCTGGTCTCCCTCTTGCATGTAGTTAAAGCACAGCCGCCAGGGGGCGCCACTAGTCTGCATCTTCCAGATTGACATTATTCTGTGAAGCCTTCAGAAGATGAAGCTGCTCATCATACACGAAGCACATCATAAATGAGATTGTTTCCTATTCTTTCAGAAGAAAACATCTCTGATGGGAAGGGAAACATCGGCCAGGTTACAATGACACGCACAAAAGCCTAGAAATAACTATTCCCAAGGTTGGGAAACACTGATGGGGCGAGAGCAGGTTTTCAAATGAATATTTTGATATAAATTCATGGCCTTTCCTACAATGAGCTGACAGAAAAACGCTCTGCCGCGGATTTCTTTGGTCCTCGGAACAAACTATTTTGATAGAGTTTTTTTTCTCCTCAAAATCACCCAGTGAGTTTAGGTTTAACCTTGTAAACAACAACCGAGTTTTTTAAGTTGTTGCAGTGTGGATGGGATGGAGAGTGCTTTGGCTTAAAGGGGAAGAGGGCGGGGAACAAAAGCCCTGCTGAAAAGGACAAGTTTCCCCTGCTGAGTGACCTCGACCACTTCAGGAGGCGTGTTGAGAGGGAAAAATGTGACGGCGTGACAGGATCATGTTAGCCCTACACTGCTGCCCTGTTATTTCTTATCTTTGACATCATTTTTTATTTACGATGAAGCAACTGTTCTGACTGCGAAAACATAACGATTTCTGAGTCCAGACAGAGAACTTTAAAGGGCTGATTATAATGACAACTCAAGTTTCCAGTGGTGAAATAAGTCGAATACCAATGCCCTGCTACAACTAGAAGTCCTGCATTCAAAAATGTTGTATTACACTGTAAAAAAAAAAAAAAATGCTGTAAAAATATGAACAAATTCTAACAGTTATGTATCGTTTTTTTCTTTATAATACAGTAAATGTTGATACTTTTTGGAGCCAATATTACACAGTAAACCCCATATCCTACTGTAAAATAC
>NW_024622364.1:0-3028 GCF_008729295.1 Plectropomus leopardus
TGCAGTCCAATGTTTAACTGAGCTGTGTGTTACCTTTGTGTTTCTTGTTATAACATGAAAGTTTTCACTTTTTCGAAAGATATCTTCATGTTATAACAAGAACCTTTTTGTTGACTTGTTACAGCAAAAAAGTTTTTGTTAGGACAAGATGATTTTTGTGTTTTTCATAAGATTGTTTCATGTAACAAGGTGTTTTCATGTTGTAACAAAACTTAAAACAAGATTTTTTCTTGTTATAACAAGAAACTGTTTTCGTGGCAAAATGTTTTTCACGTTTTTACAAGATACTTTTATGTGATGATGCTGTTGCTGCTGAGTATCTGTGCAGTCTGCTGACGTTGTTCTCCGTCCCTGACCTTCATCATCATCTTTCTCTCCCTCCAGAACCTCAAGAAGAACGTGGACGAGCGGCAGGCCAAGCTGTCGCAGGCCAAAGGCGAGTACAAGACGGCCCTCAGGAACCTGGAGATGATCTCCGACGAGATCCACGAGCGGCGGCGGAGCTCTGCCATGGGCCCCCGGGGGCGGGGCGTAGGCGCTGAGGGCGACAGTGTCTCCGGGGACGACATCTCCAACTTTAAGATGGAGTCAGACGGAATATCCAGTGAGTCCTTGAAGCTCAGTTATTCTTCCTCCTGTCTTCTCTCTGCTCTGCGTTTGTCAGTGTGAATCAGATGTTTGTCCTAACGAGATTAAAGGCCAGTTAGTAAATGATAAAGATTGCCATCTCGTTACTGTCGATCTTCACGGAAACAGCTGCTCACCTCGTGCTGCTCTAAACATCAGTGCCTGCTGGAATCAGATTTAGTCGCCGTTTTGTTGTCATTTAGTCTCCTTTTAGTGTTAAATGGGGCCAATGAAAGATAAAGAATAGAGTAACACACACAGAGAACATGTTAAAATGGATACAGCATTTTTTTTTTCCTTCAGCAGAAATAGATTTTTAAATTTACCTCTTGACTGTGAAGAAGAAATGATAAGCGAGCTGGCTGTCGTCTGGCTGCTCGTCCACCTGGAAGCACTCGTGACACGGACACAAACTCTTAAGGAGTTAAAAAAAAAACAACAGAGCTGCTCTCTGTTTCCATGAATTCCTGGTCTGTGGTTCTTAGAAAGTCTGATAAGGTTCAGCGTGTCGAAGGACTTCAGAGAAAACAACTGCACGACGGCCGTCAGCTCAGGAAATAAACAACTAAACTCTAAATGAAGTTCAACAGAGCTGAGTTTCAAACAGTTAATCCATTATACCAGTTTATTTCAGTGTGATTTAATTTACTTAACTTAATATGCATTGAAGACAGGAGACAAATGAAATGTCTCTCTGAAAATAAAAATGAATGGCAGTTCCTGACCTAAATCTCTGAAATAAACTTTCATAACGACATGCTGAACTCTAATTCTTCCTCTAAACTTAACCTGATTCTTGCCTCTGTCCGCCTCTGTGTCATTCTAAAGTCAATAAAAGTGCCAGTGGAGGATCCCCCAACAGAGGTCCTGGCTTAGCCTCGAATGTCCTAAAATTAGAGAAATGTCCTAAAATCCTAGAAACATCATAGAAATGTCCTAAAAGTTGAGAAGCATCCTAAAATTCTATAAACATCCTAAAATCCTAGAAACATCCTAAAAGCTAAAAGTTTTCTAAAATCCTAGCACATCCTAAAATCTGAGGATGTCCCAAAATCCTGGGAATGATCTAAAATCCTGGAAATGTTACAAAATCGTAATAACGTTCCAAAATCCTAAACATGTCCTAAAATTCTGGAAAAGTCCTAAAACTCTAGAATCCTCCTAAAATTCTGAACGCCCTAAAATCAGAGAAACGTCCCTAACTCAGAGAAATTTTTGTTTGTTTTCCCTTTATTCTTCCTCTCATTTCTCTTCTCACTTCTTTCTTTTTCTCTCCATATCCATCTTTCTGTCCTCTGCTCCTCACCGCACCTCCTCCTCCAATCCATTTCCATACTTCACTTTTTCACTTTTGTCCTCCTTTTTTCTGTTGCCTTATCTTTTCCTTTAATTTCCACCCTCTTTCGTCTTATTTATCCTGTTTCTGCCTTCTTCCTTCCTTCTCTCATCACCCCATCTTCTCCTCTCGTCTCCTACCTCACTGTCATTTTGACCTCCTCCTTTCACTCATAACCTCCTTCTTTTCCTCTTTCTCTCCCCTCTGCCCCTCCCTGTTATGTTTGCCCCCTCCCTCCTTACACTTTTTTTCCTCCCCCCTTTCTGTCATCACCTAATTCTTGCTCCTTGTCTCCCTTTCTTTCTACATTTCCATCCTCCTCTCCTCTCCTCTCCTCCATCCTTGTTGCAGTGGCGTCGGTGTGTTTCGATGACGAGGCGTGCGGCGGCAGCAGCATCATGTCGGAGGAGGACTCTGAGACTCGCTCCACCTGCAGCCTGGGTTCGTCTCCCAGCAGCCCTCAGGAGCTCCTGTCACCCTGCCCCTTTGCCAGCTCCTCCTCCTCCTCCTCCTCCTCCTGCGGGTCCTCTTCTGCCTCTTCGTCACCCACTCCATCCTCCTCTTCCTCCTCCCCGGCTCCTCTGTCCCGGCCCTGCAGTCTGGACCTCCCCAGCACCGTGTCGCTGTCCGACTTCGGCCTCATCTCGCCGGTGCTCGGGCCTCGCAGCGAGTGCAGCGGAGCGTCATCCCCAGAGTGCGACCTAGAAAGAGGTGGGTGATTAATGTGTGTTAGTTTTATATTAGTTTTAGCATATTTTTAGTGTTGCAGATACGTGTTTTGGATGATAGCAAAATAGCCGCTTCTTCTGTTTTAATGATCCTAAATAAGAACGTAAATGCAAAGCTGCAGAATACATTTGACATTTTTTCTAAATTTGCTTTATAAAAATTTATTGGAGATACAGCAAACTTGGACTTAATCACAATAGAAACAAAAACAATAGGATGTTAAAAAATACAGAAAGCTAAATATACAGCACGAAACATAGTAATGATAATAACAACAAGGATGATAATAATAATATATTTAGCTTTCTGTATTTTTTAACATCCTATTGTTTTTGT
>NW_024622365.1:0-1242 GCF_008729295.1 Plectropomus leopardus
CCCTTTCCCACATCAGTGTGATACCCCTGAACTACAAAAATCGACGCTTGTTAACATATGAAACATTTAGTTAGAACTGAAAGTGGATCTCCATATCCAGCTAATGTCATTCGTTGATCATTTCAGCTCTGTGTTGATAGCATCAGTTACTGTTTAGATATAGATTACCCCAAAGTAAATGTTTGTTTATTGTGATGAACCCCCCCCCCCCCCAAAAAAAAAAAAAAACATTTGAAGTTAACTTCAATTGATGACTGTTTTCATGCCATCAATGCTATTTCATTTTTCTTACTTATCAATAAGCAAGCTTATTTGGAAAATAATACTGTTCTACCTGTTAATTTGGTTGCTCATTTAAAGCTTTAGCTAAAGATAAAGAATTTCAGACAGATGTTGCGTATATGTGCACATGTCTTATAAACTTAATTCTAATCATATACTGCAGAATCTGTGATGTACCATATCAAACATTGTTTTCATTTGTTTATAGCTGAAAATGGAGCCTCTGGATCCTGCCAGGAATGAGTGAGTGAACATTATGTTATTGTGAAAAAACAGTCAACTGTGCCTTGTGTCGGTGCCTCCAAAGCAACGGACTACACATTACCCATGGGCCATTTTACATTAAATAATCACCCCACATTCACATACACCAGAGCTAAATACTGTTTAATATTCTGTGTTCCAGTGAAGGTAGTGGATTCTCCAAGCGGCGCATTTCTTCGGTCAGTGCTACAAATCATTTTTGGGCAAAGTATATACACTTTTAATTTTTTAGAACAAATTTTTGACCTAAACCATATAATCTGCATTTTTTCTTTTTTTTCAGATTTTAAAAGCACCTCGCAGATCAGTCAGATTCCCTGACCCAGAGCAACAGGAGAATGTGGTAAAACACATTTTTCACATAAATCTCACTCTAGCGATCACAAAATGGAGTGTTTCTAACTTTGTTTATGGTTTTGTATTTTACTTTATATAATTTCTATTTGCACTAAGGTGGAGTGTATCAAACCAGTGGAAAAGAGGATTTCAAGAAGAGTCAGTTTTGCCCCTGCTGATGATGTTCTCGTATTTACAAAGTGAGACATTAGGGCAAATTAAAAGTCAGGCTTAATTTTCCAAGAAGAGCACTGACATTTTAACCTTATTTATATTTTATCTTTACAGGGATGTAAAAAATGCCCGAAGTCCTTTGCAAGACTTAATGACAACAAGTAAGCCTGTCATTTATGTTTAAGT
>NW_024622366.1:0-1313 GCF_008729295.1 Plectropomus leopardus
TTACATTTTATTTTATAGAGCAGTTTTCACAATACTCAAAGAAGCTTAACAGAAACAAAAGCAAAGTCAGTTAAAAGTCAGTAAAACCAGATAGAATAAATAAAATCACAAAAAGTAAAAGCAAGAAATATGAGTGAATCAAACATTAAAAACAAACAAACTTAAAACATTTAAAATGACTCTTCATGTGCAGCCTTTAGCGTTATTTAAAGTGATGGTAGATGTGAAATAAAAGCTGCAGTACATTAAACTTTTATGGTTTTGGTAAGCTGCTTTTTTTCTGAGCAGGTTGATGGCCGGTCCCGCCGCCTCCGTCCCGTCTGCTCTCGCCTCGTCTCTGTCCTCGTTGCTTCCCTGCGGCTTCGCCGTGGGGCCGTCGCGGCTCTGTGGGGGCAGGATGGGGCTGTGGTGGGTCGGCCGCTCGCTGCGGGCGGGATCCCTGCTGGGGAGGGAGGGGGACGCGGAGTGGGCCCCCAAGTCTCACGCTGACCCGAAGGCTGACAGCCGAGACGGTGAACTCCTGCTGAACTCTGAGTCCGGATCGGGTCAGACCGGCAGCTCGCAGGCAGAGAAGGTAAACTGATGCACATTTTAAAGTGATAGAAATAAATACAGACGCGCTGCACACGGACAGAGCAGGGTTTTGCAAACCTGCGGTTTGTTTTAGAGAAGAAGAATTTTAGAGGAAAAGGATCACTTTTTTTAATAAAAAAAATAAAAGAAAAAAATTGCCAACATTTTATTAAAGAAAACAAGTTTGAAAGACATGATTTCTCTATAAAAAAAGACACTAAAATTAATACAAAATCATTTAAACCAAAATATAAAATTCTTAAAGAATTATTTGACATTTCTCATTTTTTTTGCTCCACCCTCTCCCCTCTCATAAATTACAAACAGTCCCTAATATTGATTAAAAAGCCCTGCGTCTAATGATCTGTCATTCTGTCTAAGTTTATTCTTGACAAAATGTACTTAGATTCCTCCACTTTAAACAAAAATACACAGTCAACACAGTTTTAATGATCGCAGTTGTAGTATTCTGTTTCTAATTAAAACAACTATTTTCATTTTTTTTAAAAAATGTATTTACATCACAATTCATAAATAAAGTAAATAAATATAGGTAAATGCCTTTATTTGTGCCAGAGTGCATAAAAAAAACATCAAAACAGAGTTTTTTTCATCAGCAAAGACCCAAATGTGCTGAAATCATAGAAACGCCCCGCTGCTGCTGCTGTTTGGTTCTGTGTAAAAATTCAATTTAATTCAAACTCCTTCCACAGCTGCAGCCTCGCGCCCAAATTTGGTCA
>NW_024622367.1:0-1596 GCF_008729295.1 Plectropomus leopardus
TCTGTTAAATAATTTTAAATATTATAAATATAGATTTGTGGAAAATATTTCTGAGCTTCTTTAAAACTAGTTTTCAAAATCGACTAATTTCTCGCAATTTTCAGGACATTTTTTGCCAAGTTGCTCATTGCCTTTTTCACTATTTTCAGAAGAAAGCAACTCAATTTGCTCAGATTTGGAAGGTTTAAATACTTGCGAAAGATGCAGGTTTCAGTGATGATGGATGAAAATGTGACTCACTGTTTGTATCTGAAGGCGAGCTCAGAGATGAAAGCTCGTCTTTTTCTATACTCTGGGTCGCTGTATCCCTGCAGAAAAAGATGTTCAGTTAGAATAATAAGCTTTATTTTGTGCGATTAATTTGATTTAATAGTGTGAGGCAGATATGTAAACACTCACCGGATGATCCTGGTCCATGTCCGGATCAAATTTGGTTATTAACATGTTGCATCTGTCGAGGTCTTTTATCTGTCGGGGAAACCAGGGAACTGTGACGAAGACGGGAGGAGAAATGATTAATTAGTGCTTTTGTTGTTGGCCTTATTATCATAAGATAACATAAAAAAATCCTATGAGCATTATTTGATTTAAAAAGGCATCTAACGATTTAAATTATGCCCTAGCACGCATGTACCTCACAATATATTTTGAAAGGTCTTACAAAAAGGCATTAATTATAAACTCGGGTACCTTTTTCTTCTGGTATGGAACGAACGTCGTCGACCACTCTCTTCAGCGAGTTAATGAAAATGTCCAGGTCCGAGCTGTGAACTTCACACTTCATGAAGAACTCCAGGTCCGTCGTGCTGTTCTTTGATTTCCTCCCCGGGCGACTTTCGATGTGGAGAAGTTTAGCCTCAAACGTCTGTAAGGGATAGAAAATAAAGAGCAAAGGATGTTAACCCTTTGGAAAAAAATTACAACAAAATAACCTTAAATTAGCACAACAACAAAAAAAAGAAAAAAAAAGCTGAAATAGATAAAAAAAAAAAGAAGATATTAATATATTCCTGTAACCTACCTTTAAATGTATAATTATAATTTTTAAAAATATTTTTTCCAAGTTATTTGACAGCTTTCTAATGATTCTCTCTCCTTTTTGGAAAGATAATTTACAGTAATTTTCTTGTCACCTTTTACTAATTTTTTTTGCAGTTTATGGGACATTTCATGCAAAATTGCTAAGTGCTTTTTTACCATGTTTTTTTTTTTTTTTTTTTTTTTAAATCAAACCAATTTCCTCAAGTTTTAAATGCTTCAGGCGTCTGAAGGCAGCACCAGAAAACTTCGATCCAGGTTTCAAAAAGTTAAAAAATGTACAAAGAAAGTCTGAAATGACCAAAGACTAAGATATTGACATCTGAAGAAATCTAATTCTTTAATTCTGTAAAAATAGAATAATTAACTGAGGTTCAGGTCATTCTGCAGCATATTTCATGCATTTGGAACAGAGAACATTGTGACGTTTTTGAAACGTTCCTCAAGACAAAATTTGTAACCCTGATATGAAAAACAATATTGGAGCCTCAAAGTCATGAAAAACAGGAGGCTAATAAAGAAAAAAAATCATTATTGTCATCATGTATATGTATTTTT
>NW_024622368.1:0-1888 GCF_008729295.1 Plectropomus leopardus
CTTGCCTCAAATATCCATAATTCAAAACAAGCAAACTAAAATATTTTCAAAAAATAATGCAAAAAGTAACGCTAATAAACAGAGGCAAAAAAAATCATCATATTTGTGAAAATGAAACTTAGTTTTTTTTCTGATCAATTTTTTATTTATTCATAATTTACATAATACGGGCGGAGCATCCCCACAGCCAAAAAGAAAAGAGACTGGGAGCATTATTTACATACTGGGAAAAAGCATGTTTTTTGCATTATATTTTTTATAATTATTTTATACTTAAAGCTATCATAAATAAATGTCACTTGATGTATTTATTTTTTTATGCCAAGTAATTGATAACTAAAGCTTTCAAATAATTATTGTGGAGTAAAAAAGTAATTTTTATATAAGTTTACTACCTGAGTAAATGTAGTTAGTCACATTTCAACAAATGCGTCTGTATGTGAGCAACATTTTTGGGGAAATTATCATTTATTTACGTTCCTGTGAGGGCAAAGTTTATTTCCTGAGTTTGTGACTGAGCCTGAAGGCAACAGTGGTCGAGTCAAGCTCCCATGATGCAGTGCGCCTCAGCTGGTGACAGAGAGCGTCTCTCAAGGAAACAAATCTGAGCTCGTTGTTTTCTGTTTTTTGTGTGTTTTGTAAACGATGGAGAGCGACTGCACGGACTAACCTGCCTTCAGCGGACGTTTACCGAGTTTTTAATCATTTTCGGAGGATATGGCGGCTGTCTTTGGACCGGAACGGCGAGTTAGCCGACCTGTTTCGGTAAGGAAGCTAGCTCGTTAACGATCAATGCTAAAAAAAATACGATTAAATTACAATTGTCATGTTGTTTCTGCTTTAACGTGACTGCTACATGAATGCTGTTTTACATATGCTTTTGTTGTTGTTTTGTGTGTTTATTTCGACCTTGTCTGTCGAGTCTGAACACTCACACACGCCCAATAACTGGAGCTAGCGTTAAAATTGCCAACTTGCTGCCTGTTAATACAAGGCAATATTGAGCAAAATGTCAATTTTAACCTCAAACCGTCAAAATATGCAAACAAACTTACTGGTATATTACTGTAAACCGAGCAAAGGACTTAAAGTACTGCTGCGACATTGTGAAAGTACTCCACGACATGTGAAGGTCCTGCATTCAAAAGTAAAAATACAAATATGTACCAGTATAAATCAGCTAATATTAAATGTGGTTAAAGGTGTAAAGCACTGCCTGTGCAGTAAAATGTTGCCTGTCTTTACTACTAAATATGTTTTTAGATTAATATTGCTGCAGGATTAATGTGTATGTCGCAATTTACTGCTTTAGATGCTATAGGTTAGGTTGATTTGTTTTATGGTAGCCCCTGAGGGTCAAAACACAACAACATGGAAAGCACTATTATTTTAGTATATGTATATGTGTGTATATATATATATATATTCATATTCATATTCAGCATTTCACAGTACACTACTACATTTCAGAAAATACTACCTTTCACAAAATGTGATGTTCTGAAAACAGATATCTACATCAGACATTTAATAAAACAAAACATTTCACAGAACAACAACTTATCAGAAAACGCTAGAACATTTCACAAAACACTACAGCAGTTCAGAAAACACTACATTTCAGTTTGTTTTCTAAAATGCTGTGTTTTGACGCTCAGGGTCACCGAACGTTTATAAAATGTTTGGTAGTTAAATCTACAGGGATGCATTTTATACTGTGAGTTTATCTTGTGTTATCCTGTGAAAACCACATATTTCTTAAAACAAAATCAATATTTCATAAAGTCAGAAAAACATCCCCGTTTCCAGCTTTGTGAAAATGTATTTTCAAGCTCATCCAAGAGATGTAATTCTCACTTTCACAAATATTGATTTTGTTTTAAGAAAT
>NW_024622369.1:0-1120 GCF_008729295.1 Plectropomus leopardus
CAAAGATATAAATATAATAAAACATTAAAATAAATGTTTATATATTCTTATTTTCAGGAATTTTGCATGTTTTTTGTTTTTTGTTTTTTTTTTACTTTTTATGCTTATTTTCAGATTAATTTTTACCAATTTTTTTTGGTAAAAATTTTTGGGCCATTGCTTTTTAAGTTGCTCGTGGCCTTCTGCCCATGTTTTTGAGAGGAATAAAACCAGTGTGCATGAGCACAGCATTATTGTGGTTCAAAGTATCAAAATTTTATGTCCTGTTTGGTGTGTCACTTGCATATTGAATTTAACAGTTTGAAACCTTGATCTCTTTCAAAAATATAGGAAGAAGGCAATTAACAGCAAAAAAAGAAATGACCCAAAAATGAATTAAAAGGCCTGAAAAATTGCCTTCACATGTAATAATTTTAAAAACATTTTTAATACGTAATTATGGTCATTTAAAATTGTTTTGCCTAGCTTTTAAGAATAATTTTCTAAATCTAGAAAATTACCTGAACATTATTTAAAAAAAAACCCAAAATGCTAACATTATTAAGTAATTATAATAATTATAAGTCGATTACATAATTTCAAACATGTCATTATGATAATTAGAAAAATGAATTTTTTTTACAATTTTTTTCTTTTCCCTGGATGTTTATCCTAAGTTTAAAAAAATAAATAAATTCTAAATAAACCAGTATCTGGCAATTCATGGAACTTTTTTTTTTTTTTTTTACCAAGTTGCTGAGTGTGTTTCCTTTGTATGTTTTTTGAAAGAAATTGCACCAATTTGCTCAAAGTTCAAAGGTTGAAATACTTGTTCAGGGCCCCTGAAAGCAGCACAAAGTGATGTCATTCAAGGTTTCAAAGGTTAAAGGTGCACCATCACTTTTCTTGAGCTGCTTTCAGACACCTTTATCAAGTATTTAACCTTTGAACTCTCAGCAAATTGGTGCACTTTCTTTCAAAAACATTAAAAAAGGCATGAGCAACTTGGTAAGAAATGTTCTACATATTGCAAGAAATTTGTAAATTTATAATTAAATAAAAAAGAAAACTAGGGAAAAATTATATGTATAATCTTCATAGTCACATATTTTAACTCCAGGTTTAATTTGTATTCCTGTTT
>NW_024622370.1:0-1005 GCF_008729295.1 Plectropomus leopardus
ATAAGATTTTATCTCTTTAATTTATTAAATGGTTTTCACATCCCTGCTTATTAACTGACCCAGCTTTGGTTCTATTTATGAAGTTCGTTTTTCTCTTTTTGAAATTTGTTTTTCTAAGTTCATTTTTATACTTATTTGTACTTAATTGGTCCTTTTTGGCTTCTTTACCCTCAAGATAAATCAAGTTTGTTTTTATTTTATTTTTCATACTGCAGATTCTGATGTTCGAGGCAGATCCCCCACTGGGACAATGAAGTCTAAGTTTTAGCTTATTTTATATTAAAATGAGGAAAATATACTTAAAATATTTTAAGTACTCAGTGCAGAAAAATGTCCTTGTCAGCTGTTATATTACTGTAAGCTACATTAGGATTTTATGAATTATGTATTAATGTAAAAGCAGGATTTTACTGTCGTATTTGGTTGAGTTGGAGCTCATTTTCAATTATTGACTAATGACTGTTTTTTTATCGAGTCGATCTTAATTGATCATTTTTCAGTTTGTAAAAATTAAGAAATTATTCATAATGTTTGTACTTTGAATTAGTACGTAAGTGTCGTTTTTGAGAAAATATTCTTGGTTACGTTCCACTGCTGGCTATTATATAAGATATACTTATATATTTAGGGGGGGAAAGTGTGTTACTACTACATACTTTAGACCAGAGAAAATTAGTATTTTTCTGCTTATTCCCTTCAAATGTAGGATTATTAAGATAACGTGATTTCATTTCGTTCTGTTTGGATAATAGATTAATTAATGAGAAATTCAGCTGTCAATGATCATATATCAGATGATATTAACTAGTATTTTATCTGATATATTAAAAAATAAAACTGGTCTGTGAGAGTAGATCGTGGTGCATATCCACATAAGAATATGGATTTTTGGATGCATTTATTTTGTTTATTTTAGTTTAGTTTTGTTTTTGTTTTGTTTTTTTTACTTTTTACCATTTTCACAAAAAGGAACATACCCTGACATAGGACTTTATATGAAATGAT
>NW_024622371.1:0-2398 GCF_008729295.1 Plectropomus leopardus
TAATTTATATTTTTGTAATTAATCTATATCTTGTAAGATAAAGATTATTGGTAATTAAGATAATAAATTAGAATAAGTCTAGAGAATTAATTATTGTACAGCTTTATATGCTTTTCGGATATGTGAATAAAATCATGATGCTTTGTTTACATTTCCCATGTATTTTTTATGTCTGTCCACTGCTTTATGATTGTCTTGTTTCTTTTTTACATGTTTTTTCACATGTTCAGAATAAACCTCTATTACTACTACTACTACTAGTACTACTACTACAAACTGAGTGAAACAGTTCAGTTTATCTCCATCACAAACTCCTGCAGGTCGTCGGTGAGCTCACCTCGGAGCTCGTGGACTTTCTGCAGAGCGATCTCCAGCTCTGGAACCGTCTTCTTCACGTGAGTCGTCAGTACGGACAGAAAGAACCTGGAAGATTAACAACACCGTCGTTTTATATCCCACTAACGCTAAACTGAGTCCAAGTCCAAAATTTGCTGGACACCAAACCTTTGTTAGTGAGATAAGGCTTATATCTTGAACCGTAACATCACGCAGTGTTAGTACGAAGACTTCCGGTTAAGATTTTAAGCAGACAACACCCCAATCAGCTTAAAAAGGCCCAGACTGATTCAATTCAAATCGAGGAGTTTAAACCTTTTCATATCAAAAGAAAATTTGTGTTATTTTAAAATGAAGCTGATTCATCTCTGGCTGCGTTCTCTCTACATACGCTCAGTCGCACGTTTCTTTGCTTCCAAAAAATGCTGACTTCTGAGCAGAGGTAGACTACGGCAGAGAGTTTGTTTTTAATCCCAAATAGCATCAAAACAACAGCAAAAACTGCGCTGAACAGACATGTAAATATGCATTTTAACCATTAGTTTGACTTCAGCTTCGAAGATGCTCTAATAGTTCAAGTGGCCCCGTAACCATAGCAACTAACTCACTTCTGCCCGGGGTGTGTGAGAAGGAGGGAGAGAGCGCTGTGCTGCCGTCAGAGGTTAGCCGTTATTTATTTTTCACTGTGAGAAAATGCACTTTTGGCGTGAGAGTGTGTATATTCATAATTTTAGCGCATGTAACACAGCTGCTACGTTTACATGCGTCAGTGCATGTAAACACCAGATCTCATTAGACATCCGATGTAAACAGCTGAGCTGAAATCTTTAATCAGACCGAGTAAAAGTGTTCACGTAAACAGAGCTACTGACTTGTTCGTGTTCATTGATTCCATGGCGCTCCGCAAAGCATCGCAAACCACATCCACCTTCTTCTGCCCAGAAACAGGCTGCGTCTGGACCGCGGCGCTCTCATGGCGAGGGTACATGGTGCCGGTCGTATCCTCCTCCCTGCGTACCGCAGAGATAAAAAATGTCAGAATATAAGATACCTGTTAAAATGTGTTTTTTCCTTAACGAAAACTCTCCTGGGGCGGGTCTTACTTGAGCTCGGTGAGGAAGAGGTTGATGTGGCTGATGGAGTTGAGTTGTGTGATGAAGGTCTCTATGTTCTCCAGGAAAACCTGCAGGAAGAGATGCATGTTGGAAAATGAGAAATCAGACAGGTCAAGATACTGAAATATTAACATTTGGACGATAAACTGCCTGCTGTGGACAAAATAAAAGATTTCAAGTCAGAAAATGACACGTTAACCCTTTTATGTACCTTTGGGTTGTGGTCGTAAATGAGGTTCAGGTTGATCCTCAGCTTCCTCATACACTCGAACGAATCTCTGAACCTCAAACTGAACAAAACAAGACAACAAGACGGCTTCACAACCGACGTACTTTCAAAAACATGTGAGAGCGACTTAACAAGACATAGCGCAAGAAAATCACCCAAAAAAGTGCAGAAAAAATTACGCACCAATCCAACCACCTCCTGAGCTGAGCCAACACCAGCGCTCGATGATGCACCGTCTCCAGGTTCCCACGAGGCATCTGGACACAATCAAAATAAATCACAGAATTCGTACCTCTGAACTCTTAATTTGTCATGATATTGAACGTGTTCAGTAATTTGTAATGTGGATCTTGGATTTAGACAACGGCTGCAGACGTTTGCACGTCGTGAGTTAAAGTGACCTGCAGAATCACTCTGGTGTCTTGCGGGACCACTGTGACGATCCTGGATCCTCTCTCCACCCGCCGCAGACTCTCGTCATTCTGACCTCCGTCTGAGGCCAAAGCCGCCTGCAGCCCTGCAAGGTCAAAGGTCACTCAATTGAGCTGTCCCAAAGAAATAAAAAAGAAATCCTGTCCTAAAATCCGTGAAAAAGACCTAAAATCCTAGAAACGTCCTTAAATCTGAGAAACATCAAAAAACCTTAAAAATGTCGTAAAATCCGAGAAATAAGCTACAATCCTGCAAAAGTCCTAAAATCGTAGAAATTTACTAAAAT
>NW_024622372.1:0-690 GCF_008729295.1 Plectropomus leopardus
AAACACGCACACACACAAACACACACACACACAAACACGCACACACAAACATACACACACACAAACACACGCACACAAACGCACACACACAAACACACACACACAAACACACGCACACACGCACAAACACACACGCATGCACAGACAAACACACACACACACAAACACGCACTCACAAACACACACACACACAAACGCACACACACAAACACACACACAGACACACACACAAACACGCACACACAAACACACACAAATGCACACACACAAACACACACAAACACGCACACACGCACAAACACACACACAAACACGCACACACACAAACACACACACAAACACGCACACAAACACGCAAACACACACAAACACGCACACACACAAACACGCACACACACAAACACACACACAAACACGCACACAAACACGCAAACACACACACACACAAACACGCACACACACAAACACAAACACACACAAACACACACAAACACACACACACACAAACACACACACACACAAACACACGCACACAAACGCACACACACAAACACACACACACAAACACACGCACACACGCACAAACACACACGCATGCACAGACAAACACGCATACAAACATGCACACACAAACACACAAACACACACACACACACACACAAACACGCACTCACAAACACACACACACAC
>NW_024622372.1:768-1161 GCF_008729295.1 Plectropomus leopardus
ACACACACACACACACACACACAAACACACGCACACACGCACAAACACACACGCATGCACAGACAAACACGCATACAAACATGCACACACAAACACACAAACACACACACACACACACACAAACACGCACTCACAAACACACACACACACAAACGCACACACACAAACACACACACACAGACACACACACAAACACGCACACACAAACACACACAAATGCACACACACAAACACACACAAACACGCACACACGCACAAACACACACACAAACACGCACACACACAAACACACACACAAACACGCAAACACACACACACACACAAACACACACAAACACACGCACACACAAACACGCACACACAAACATACACACACACAAACACACACACACA
>NW_024622372.1:1254-1931 GCF_008729295.1 Plectropomus leopardus
CACACACAAACACGCACACACACAAACACACACACACACAAACACGCACACACAAACATACACACACACAAACACACGCACACAAACGCACACACACAAACACACACACACAAACACACGCACACACGCACAAACACACACGCATGCACAGACAAACACACACACACACAAACACGCACTCACAAACACACACACACACAAACGCACACACACAAACACACACACAGACACACACACAAACACGCACACACAAACACACACAAATGCACACACACAAACACACACAAACACGCACACACGCACAAACACACACACAAACACGCACACACACAAACACACACACAAACACGCACACAAACACGCAAACACACACAAACACGCACACACACAAACACGCACACACACAAACACACACACAAACACGCACACAAACACGCAAACACACACACACACAAACACGCACACACACAAACACAAACACACACAAACACACACAAACACACACACACACAAACACACACACACACAAACACACGCACACAAACGCACACACACAAACACACACACACAAACACACGCACACACGCACAAACACACACGCATGCACAGACAAACACGCATACAAACATGCACACACAAACACACAAACACACACACACACACACACAAACACGCAC
>NW_024622373.1:0-2519 GCF_008729295.1 Plectropomus leopardus
ATTTATTTTTTCTATAACATAATCTTAAATAGAAAATTATCACAATTCTAAATATAGTTTTCTGGACATTTTTAAATTTGAAAAAAAATGAGGTAAAATGTCTTGCAATTTGTGGGACATTTCTTCCCAAGCTTGTCATTGCCTTTTTATACATGTTTTCAAAAGAAATCACACCAGTTTTCAAAGTGCCAAACAGCTTGTAAAGTCATCTGAACACACAAGAAAACTGGTCTTGATCCAGGTTTCAAAGGGTTAAAATGGAGTTAAAGGTTAATCCAGATCATGGTGAACGTGTTCTGTTCAGTCAGTTTCTCTGGAGCTTCAGCCGGGGAAGATGACGGCGTTGGTGGGTCCCTCCGGCAGCGGGAAGACGTCCTGCGTCAGCCTCCTGAAGAGGCTGTATGAACCTCAGAGGGGACAGATCCTGCTGGACGGAGAACCGCTGCACCGTTACAAACACAAATACCTCCATCAAAAGGTACAGACGGCTCCGTGCGAGGACGCTTAAATCTCTGCAACAAATCCATTCGTGAATGCTCAATGTTTTGTTTTTTTTTAAAGTCTCGCTTTGTGTCGATTTTTGCATGAAAGTAAAGTTTACTTATAGATCACCTCTCTATATCTGACCTCACAAGGTAGTTTTCTATTAACCCTCAAAAAGCACACATTGAAATTGAAAATAGCGAAAACTCCTTATGGAAAAATTGTGTCACTGCTGTCATATTTTGATACAGTGAGGGGATTTTAACTGCACTGTTGCTTGCAGTTAAAGACAAAACTGAATATTAAGACTAACACATTAATTAAGCTTATTAAATAGGAGCTGTAAATACCATATTACCCATTTTTTAATCACACAAGCACGTAAGAATTATATTTGCACTGCGTGTGCGCTGCATTGATTAATGCTGTCAACCAGCACTGATCTAACAGTGCGTTTTTTTGAACGTTATGTATTTAGATGGCCCTGGTATCCCAGAATCCTGTGCTGTTTTCTGGTTCTCTGCGGTACAACATTGAGTACGGCCTGAAGGACTGCCCCGCGGAGAAGGTGAAGGAAGCCGCAAAGAAGGCGAAAGCAGACAACTTCATCTCTGAACTGGAGGATAAATATGACACAGGTACAGAGGTGCAGAAATACGTGTAAATATAGATAAAGATAATCTGTAGAGTTTATTTAAATCCGTATAAATATGTGTTTGTTACAAGACTCATTAAAACGAATCTGTTCTGAATGCTACAAATACAGTTTTACTTTGTTTTTTAACTCCATCCTATTCAGGGTGGAGTTAAACGGTCTAATGCCAATATTTTAATATTATTTTTATTTTCCATCAACAACACTAAAGCACCTTAACCCTTTGAAACCTGGAGCAACATCACTTTCCGTGTGCCAGTTTTAGAGGCTTTTCACGATTATTTAAGTGTTTGGAATCTCAGCAGTTTGCGTGATATCTTTTACAAGTGTAGGAAAAAGTCAATGAGCAACTTGGTCATAAATATTTCAAGAAATGCAAAAAATAAATAGCTCTTAAAGTTATTTTTAAAGAGCAAAGGAATAATGTCTAAAAGAGAACAGCTAGGGAAGACTATATTTGAAAATTATGTTAAAAAATATTGTAAATTTAAACACTGTTTTAAAAGAAAAAAAACTGTTTTTGTTTTATTTATTTATTTGTTTTTTAGAGTAATTTTCTGGTAATTTTCTTGTACTATATACTAATTTCTTGCTAATTTTGGGGTTATGTTTTTCTCATTCTCATTGCCGTCTTCCCATATTTTTGAAGAAATCAAACTGCTTTACTCAGGTTTCAAAGGGTTAATATGTCTGTTACAGGCGTAGTCTGCTGCTGTAACAGACACGGAAAATATACAAGTCAGTAAATGATATCAAAGTAACAAGTAAACTTTTACAGGTTAATTTTTTGAGCTAAAACCTGAACAGAGAGATGCACTGTGAACTGTGAACTGTGAACTGTGTACTGTGTACTGTGTACTGTGTACTGTGTACTGTATAATGGAAACTCTAACAGACATATGATTCGAAATGAGTTAAATATTAACTTTTAACAGACAGCAGATGTGATTCGATGTGAGGAAAATCTTTGTTTGCAGCTCGAGGTGTCCAGCTGGAGATCAGCAGGTCGTGATGATGCAGTATTACAACCATGATCGATTTAAAAAAAAAACATTTTGATGTTTTTATTACCTGAATAATCTTCTTGTGCGTGTTTGCAGATGTCGGGGAGAGTGGTGGCAGACTCTCAGATGGGCAGAAGCAGTGCATCGCCATCATCAGAGCTCTGGTTCGAGAGCCGCAAGTCATCATACTGGACGAGGCGACCAGCAAACTGGATGTTGAAGTGCAGCATGCTGTGAGTAAAAAACACAGTCAGGACGTGTCTTCGCCACAGGAGCACCCGCTCAGTGATTATATTCCTCCTCTTTAAACGTGATCCCCGTTAACGATGGCTGTGTCCCATTCAGGTGTCTCACTATTATCTCTACTCTCTATCTCT
>NW_024622374.1:0-1886 GCF_008729295.1 Plectropomus leopardus
CAAAAATCTGGCATTTAAAGGGTTAAAATTCTGAAAATCAATAAATATTTGATATTAAGGATTAGGACTGATGCTGGTATAAAAAAATAACTTAGTGAAAGTAGGAAAATAATATTTATATATAATTTTATTTTGAAAAGCTTATTTTGTGCACAGAGCGACACAAGTGTGTCTAACATTAAAGCGGGCCTTGAGGGTTAACCAGTATTGTGTGTCGTGTCACATATAGTATATTTCGGACTTTGGACACAGTTGCAATATGTGAGGCCAATTCAAACCTTACCAATATTGCTGTTTAGGGATAAAATGTACTTCATTAACAATCATAAAAACTCTCACTCACCATTACAGATGACTCCAGATGCTTTTGAGGTTGCGCACAGGTGTGTTCGGTTGACATACTCATCACACTGCCACAGATTCTGCGTGTGTCGATCACACATATAGAACCACAGTGACCCGTTGTTGTGGGCGAGAGGAGGATTGAACTGGGTGAATTGCTGCGGTTTGCCTCCACACTGCAGCATGGAGCACACCATGGAGGCCATTTTTTCATTCCAGCAGTTATCACACACCGTACCCCAGCTGCCGTTACGGTGGACCTCCACTACACCAGCGCAGCGGTCCAGACCTCCAGTCAGTCTCACTGCTCTCATCTCTGCACAGACACACAGGAAATACAGACTATTGGTGGGAAATACATATAATGTTCTCTGCAGTATGTTGATTAAATGAATCCCTAGTGGGCAGTTTTGTACTTATGACACCACCACCGAGGACACTGAAGTCATTGATATTTTTACGTTGAGGTGTAGTTTGCATTTTATAAGCTACACAGGAGGGATTATTTTATGGGCAAATAATAGTAAAGTTGACCTATTTTGGACAAACAAAAAAATGAGCATTTTGTATTTTTCCACCAAATCTTTCTAGCTGGACTGGTGTGCACTGGCAGGACTTTGCCAAAAATCTTTGTACAGACATAAATGATTCCCAGAGGATGAACCCTAAGGATTTCGGTGGTCCCTAACTTTTCCTCTAGCGCCACCATGAGGTTAACATTTGTGGTTTTGGGTGAAATGTCTCAACAACTATTGAATGGATTGCCGTGACTACAGTTGCAGCGCTATACCATTAAAACCATATACAGTGGTATGAAAATTGAAAATCATACTATGTACATTTGCTTATCTATGATATTTTTAAAAATAAAACTCGACAAAGGTATGACCAGCACGTTTGCATCTCCTTTCCTC
Organism: Plectropomus leopardus; assembly: GCF_008729295.1. NCBI lineage: Eukaryota > Metazoa > Chordata > Actinopteri > Perciformes > Serranidae > Plectropomus > Plectropomus leopardus. The sequence continues at coordinate 1,257 of NW_024622374.1, forward strand.
TTAAATTACCAGTCTGGATTTTCATACACACTTCCCTAAAAAAATGGTTTCCAGTTTCAGTTTGAATAAGCATTTGTTGAGCAAAAAAACAACTTGTGTTTTAAGCCTTTAAGGATCATTGTAACTAATAAAAATAATAACAATGAAATACTGTATCCCATGATGCTATGAAACCATGTTATTTTCAAACACATTTATATCACAATAAAAAATCTCATACTTTTGTAAACCTACCTTATCTACGTAAATACAGTAACCCTTATAACAAACTAAAAACAGGTGAACACGCTTTGCTATATTTTAAAGAATTCTTTTCTGTAGCCCCCTGATTAAAGTAAGTTAACTTTATTGATGTAATTGTTTATTTATTGTATTTTTGACACATTTTTTTAGATTTCATTCTACTGATAGCTTATTTACTGATGTTATTTTCTATTGTGCCTTACATAATTATTTTTCATATTTATTTTAATAACTTTTTTACTTAAAGACTTTCATATTTTATGTGAGCAATATCTACATTATTGATGATTTTGTTTATGTTTTAGTTACTTGTTTTTATACTCAATTGTTTACTTTTTCATATTTCATTTTATTTTTTTACTTTTTTAAAATTTGATTTGACTGATA
>NW_024622375.1:0-1696 GCF_008729295.1 Plectropomus leopardus
GTCTTGGACCCCAGGAAGACTAGCTTGTGACCTAGGCATCAGCTAATGGGGATCCCTAAAATAAACCATAAACAGCTACAGTCTACAGCATGACAAGACAATAAACTGCTAATTGTGAGCGTCATCTCCTCCTGAAAAGCATTTAACCTGGTTAATCACCAGGGTCACCAACTCTGCCTCATGTGTTTTATCATGTGGCCTGACCTGACAGGCAGACTGAGGCTTTTCTGTGTGGACTTACGCTGTGAATAACCGATGCCACGGCATCTGTAATCTGGTTGGGAGCGCCGGGGTTGCTCATGGCTCCGCAGTGGAGTCGCTGCTGGAGAGGCTCTGGGAAGCTGGTTTGGATCGGTGAGGCTTTAGCCCTTCTCTTTCTCACTGGGACTCAGACAGCTTTTGGGCAGCATAACCTGGAGACAGATACAGAGCCAGGGGTTAGTCCAGATCAGGCTGGAGATTTAGAAAATGAGGCAAACAAGGCGCTGAAATACTGGAGCTGTGGGGCAGTAATCCCTGAAAATGAAGTACAGTCAGAAAGTATAACAGCACTGGTGTGTTTTTAATTGTTTTGGCTTTTAACTGCAGCACATTTGATTTGAAATTAAACAATGAATATGAAATTTCTCATAAAAGTTCTAATCTAAACCGTCTAATAAACAGTCCTCAAATTTTAGGATATTTCAGCAAGAATATGATCCTGAAATGGACAAAAACTTATTCTATTACAGCAGAACAGAGGACTGTTTTGTAGAGCGACAGCAATTTTTGTGGACTAATCGACTGTCATTTGAAAGAAAATTAACCAACTATTATGATAATCAGTTGACTGTTTCAGTCATTCTTCAAAATTGTCAAACATTTGCTGGTTAAAGCTTCTTAAAGGTACAGTGTAAATGATTTAATGGCATCTATTGGTGAGGTTGCAAAACTGGAACTTTTCCTGTTTGCCAAGCATGTAGGAGAACTACGGTGGCTGATAAAATATAAATGGCCCTTCAAGCCAGGGGTGAATTTGGGCTGCTGTAGAGCAACATTAGCGGACTCTGTGGACGAGGACTCACCATGTACACAGTTCATTCTAAAGTAATAAAAACAAGTAACAAAACTTATTTCATCTGATTATAAACAAATAAAAATATAGTTATGCATTTTATTTACCATTTCTACCAATAGATGGGCATTTTAATGTGAGAATTTGATGCTTTTCTTTGTTATTTATGATAGTAAAAGAAGAGTCTTTGGTTTTTGGACTCTTGGTTGGATAAAAGACGCAATATGAAGGCATCACTTTGGGTTTTTGGGAAATTGTGATGAGCATTTTTCTGTCCATGTCTGCCCTATGTCCAACTGAAGATGTGTCACACAGGCAAAGACTGTATGACACATTGTACTGTATGAACAACGGTATGAGCTCTGGGAGGCTCTACTTGCACATGGTGTTACTTTGTGTCAAATGCTAACGTGAGCATGCCAACATACAATGACAATGCCAACATGCACTTTAACCTCATAAAGTGCTGACTTTTTTTGCGTGTGCTTTAGTGCACACTCAGCAAAATAAAAAATGCAAAGCAACATGTTTCACTGGAGGGATACCCTTATCAGTTTCAGGATTTCCTGGAGGATTGTCAAGTACCTTTGAGTCCACAGAACCACTTTAGAAAGACAGATGGCCAAAACAGAATGTCGTTTA
>NW_024622376.1:0-2204 GCF_008729295.1 Plectropomus leopardus
TGAATATTATATAATATTAAATTTTGAAAATATCAGATCAGCATCTTCAATACCCTTCTACTAAAATACATAAAAATCAGGCCATATCATATCCTGGAGGTAATGAAGTCACAGAAAAGATGCCCCGATGCCAGAAACATGATCAAACATATCATTTTCAGCACAGAGGGCAACACTGGAGAAAAACACAAATATTCAGTCTTCAGGATGGAGAAGACAATATATTCAGTTTCCTCATGCCATAATGGAAGAAGGCGGAGGAGAGGGAGGAACTGAATACCAACAGCAGGAGGTGAATCCTCCAAGAATAAAATAAGACAAAATGGAAAACAATGATGGACCCCAATGCCATGTGACATTATACAGAAGTATTTACTCTATTTTTATGTATATATTCTATAAGAACAATAAGTATTTACTTTAAATGTACAGTACACTGAATGGCAGTCCTGCTGGCTCAGAGAGTGATATAACAAGACTTCATTCACGCCTGCACACAGAGCAGAGTTAGCTTTTGGTGCCTGTATTAATGAATAACAGATCCTCTTTTGCCAAAAACAGCAAAAACGCTTTGAAAACACCTACAGCATCTTTTTTATAGTTAAATCAGAGTATGAAACAGAAACAGAAAAAAAATATATCAAAAGAAAGACAGAAAAAAAACATGACTGTGCCTTGATGGTGAGAAAAAAGTGCAACTGTGCTGTTTGAAAAGCTTTGAAAAACAGCCAGCAGTAAGCATGCAGCATTTTCATTCAAAAAGGGCCAAATTATGAATGGAGTGTTCATAAAATGTGTCAAATCTTTAGGAATGCTGTAAGTTTTTGCACATTTAAAGCTACAAAGATTATGATCACAGTGCTGGTGGTGTCTCAGGTTAACATCTAATGAGCCCCTGCTGGTCTCCAGCAGGCCGGACCAGTCTGGACCAGTCTGTCAGGCTTCCAGGTAACATGCAGTGCAGTTTGACACTCACTAGGTGGCAGAAACGCTGCCTCTGCCATGCATCATTTCAGCTGTTGACACACACAGAAACATCCCCAATCTCTGTCTCTCTCTTACACACACACACATACACACACTCGCACACAGTGCCTCATCCATCCAGTCAAAATGGAGGTCACATTCACCATGCTGTGGTCTTTGAAGCAGGCGAGAAATATCACAGACTGCTACCGAAAACTGTAAACGCAGACCCAACATGCTGCTATGTTGTAGTCAGACTGATTATTTAAAATAACTTTATTTATATAGCACTTTTAAGCAGAGTTTACAAAGTGCTTTGACAAACATAGCAGAGCAGAAATGGGATACATAGACTGCGATACAACTACGGAAAGACAAACAGTCCTTTTTGAACACAAGCGAGACAAAATAAGGGTAGAGTTAGGATCAAATTAAAACCAAAAGGAAAAATAATGTGAGACTTAAAATGTCAATATAAAGTAATACAAATAAATAGACCAAAAACAACAGCAACAGAAGCAATAAAACAACAAATGAAAGGAGATAAAATAAATAAAACATGAATCAAAAGGGTAAAGATATAAAATATAAAATATAAAAATAAAATATGAAGATATAAAAATAGAATATCTCTGGTAAATACCACTATTTTCTTATTAACACAAAATACTTTACATTCTCAGTTAAATGAACTATCTGTCTCTGCTGTGAGTCTGTAAACAGTTACATTAACAGCCAGACCACATGTGGTTCACATCACCTGCAGCCACAGCACAAACTATTAATTAAAACTGAACCATATTAATAAAGTTCAGTAAAACATGCCGTGGGCTTAGCGTGCATTTATAAAATGCTAATTGTCTGCAGTGCTGTGAGTAAACAAGAAATACTGACACATATACACTTTGGGCTATTTACCCTTTGAAACCTAAGAAAATTGGCTTGATTTCTTTTAAAAACAAAGGGGGGAAGTTCTAAGTTACAAAAAATAATCTAGAAACTTAGCCAAAAAACAAGACAAAATAAAGAAAAATAAATTAAACCAAACAAAGATTAGAAAAAGAAATAAATATTAGATATATAGATAATGCTGTTAATCAGAATTACAGCTATAGTAATCATAAGTGTAGTCTTCTATTCTTTTTTTCTTTTTTAACTAAAATCGTTGAATCATTTTTTTCTCACTCATTTTTATGAAAAAAAAAATACTTGGTTCATTTCTTGTCCTAATTTCTTGC
>NW_024622377.1:0-1229 GCF_008729295.1 Plectropomus leopardus
ATGAAGCAGTTTATTGTTATTTTTTTAAATATATTTTATATGAATAATATTCTACATAGGATGCACATTTTAGTAGATAAGTACGTAATAAAAGAAGTAATTTACTCATGCTAATGATATGTATAAGTGTATAATTTAACTTTTTCTCGTGGCCTGGTGTTAAAACAATAAAACAAAAATCGCAATAAATCAAAATACCGAATTAGCAATTAAGAATCGTGATAGTATCGAATCGTATTCGAGTATTGCATTTTAAACCCGATATTGGTTGGTATTGATCACATCAATGCATCCTAATCAGTAAAAGCTGCACGAGGACGACAAACCACCACAGAGACAAACAAATTACAGACTAATTACAGACTAATTACAGACGGACACCGAGCGGCGTCTGTAGCTCCGCAGTTTCCCCGAAATACGTTTCAAAATGATCATTTTAAGCAGCCAACAATAAAAACAAACAAACATTAAAGACATTAAAACATATCTGACCGCTTCATGCAAACGGTGAAGAGTCAACTAGCCGCTAACGTGCTAACATGCTAACGGCTCGCAAGGTCAACAACAGAACCAGGCTAAGCTAACTGTTAGCATCAGCCCAGAAACCGCCCTTAGCTCGACGTTAGCCCCCAAAACCACTCACCACATTCCTGCCAGTGATCCGACAAAGTGCGTTAGAGATGATGGTTAACATATTTTGCATGCTACTGAGAGGCGGCCCGGCTCTGGAGGGATTAAAACAGCGGATGTTAGAAGCTGCTGCGCTAATGCCCTGTTAGTGTCCGTGCAAGAAACGGCTCCGGGGCGGAACCCTGTCTGCTGCACCGAGGTTCCGCTGAGGTTTTATAGCTGCAGAAATGTACGATCTAATTTTTTAATTAACCCCTTAGAGCCCGCTTTAATATTACACACACTCTGAGTACAAAACGCGCTTTTCAAAATCAAGCTTTAAAACATATTTAATATTAACATTATTTTCTACTTTTATTGAGTTTATTTTTTAACCAATATCGAGTATTCATGAATTTTCTGAATTTTAACCCTTAAAATGTATTTTTTTTCACAATGTTGTCAGATTAGAAAACTTTTTTTTTTTCAATAAACTATTTTTTTCCTTTTTAATTATCTCAGCCTGGGATTTGTCAGTGATTAGCTGCAACATTGAATTTTATACATAATTATTTAACCAATATCAAATATTCATTAATTTTCAGAATTTGAACCCTTAA
>NW_024622378.1:0-1022 GCF_008729295.1 Plectropomus leopardus
GGTGTGTTTGTCCCAAAGTCGCCGGACAGTCCAGCGTTCATGCAGCGACTGTAACTAAATAAAAAGTCTTCAGCAGCCACAGTCAGCGAACAGCAGCGGTCCAGTCGGGCAGGTTGGAGCAACGAGGTGTGCCTGCCGTCTAACCTGCAGTCCCTGTGACTCACTGATGAATGGAGGTGAACTGTTTGCAGGTTTTGTACCGCAGACAGCGTCTTCCAGCAGCAGGACACTCCCTCGTCCTCACAGAGGCGGGACAGACGCTCATCATCACCTGAGGAATGACTGCTGTCACTGTGAGGACACAAAAAATCATTTACATTCAGCTCCGTACATCAGAGACTTCAGTGCAGAAGCTGCACTGAAGTCTTTTACACGCAGATCTGCTCACATTTAATGTGGATTTATCAAAAACGGACTCAGAGCTTTTACTTAACCCCTTAAAATCTGAACAAATGAGGTTCATGTCTTTCAAACATACTTCCCAAAGAAATGACCCAAAACTAGCAAGAAATTAATAAAAAAGATTCAAGAAAATTACCTGAATATTAACGCACAAAGAAAATGGCTTGAAAGAAGTGAGAAAAATATAAATGTAGTTAACTTTAAATATATAAGTATAATTATTTTTTATTTTTTGTTAATAGTTTTTTTCTGTTTTTCTGTCTCTCTCCCTGTATTTTTATTTTTTTAAACTAATTTTCTGTAAATTTCCTTGCCAGCATTTTCTTTCGTCTTTGAAAAACATGAGAAATGGGCAACGATGAGATCACCAAGAACTGTTCCAGAAATGAGCAAGAAATTAGGAAAAAAGAAGAGAATTACCTATGAGATTAGCAAAATAAACAAAACAAACACAAACAAAAATCTACAGAAAACACGAAAGTAAAAAAAACATATAACTGCTAAAAAAGTCATAATGATTCTGTAAAACAAACAAACCAAAAACAAAAGAAACAGGGAAGTTAAAAAAAACAAATGACCTGGAAAAAACTGCTTAACAAATTAATTTAAAATATATACTT
>NW_024622379.1:0-1206 GCF_008729295.1 Plectropomus leopardus
CACACATTTTCACTAAAGATTTCACACGGATGTTTATTTATATGCATCATTTCAAACTGTTTGTTTGTTTGTTCGTTTTTAGGCGTCAGAAATGAAAGTGATTCAATGGCTGAAGGTGAGAATAAACATTTATTTAGTTAAACATCACTGATGATGTCACTGATGACACGTCTTGAGACAGTATGATGTCATAATGTCTGACTGATGACATAGAAGATCACAGGTGGTCACAGAGGATCACAGGTGGTCACAGGTGGTCACAGGTGATCAATCACAGGTGGTCACAGAAGATCACAGGTGGTCACAGGTGATCAATCACAGGTGGTCACAGGTGGTCACAGAAGATCACAGGTGGTCACAGGTGGTCACAGGTGAAGGGTGTGACCTGATGTCATTCTGTCTCCACAGAGCTCACGGACAGTGTGGCGTCTGTTGAAGGTAACGTGATCTGCTGACTGCAGGTTTCCTGCTTCCTTCTCCGTCTCGGGTTTCTTAGGTTTGACGTTTTTCCTCTGAAGCAGAAAAACAAACAGCATTCACACTGAGCCGAGGCCAAACCCTCCGGAACAACCGGAAACCGGAAAAACATGAAAACACACCAGGAAACATTTTTCAGTGAGGCATCTGACTGGAACAAAAACAGAGACCGGATTAAACCGGTTTTCCCCCGCTACCTGCCAAACTCGCTGTATTAAATATCAAAACATTTTTTTAATATTTCTAAACTTTTAGAAATATTAAAACTTGTTTTTTTGGTAAAAAAATGCTAATGTGGAAATATTCCAGAGTATTCCTAGCTTTACACTTTACTGACTTTCATACTAATTGGACCTGTTTCCACTTTTTCAACTTCTATCACTTCACCCACTTTACTCACAAATCAGTGTAGCATAAGCTTTTAAAAAACCCCTCAAATAATTCACGTGATTCATACATTAATAGTATTATTCAGCATTTAAAGCCAGCATTGAAGTGCAGTGTGAACTTTTCAGCATGCAGCGTTCACACCCGCAGTGTCTTCACAAATTTAATTCTCTGGATGAAACGGATTTTACGGTCTCTCTGTCGTAGACATGAACGCATTTTGATGATTATAGTTGTTGTTGTTTGGCTCACTATTGTGGCGTTCGTGTGAACATGTGCCGTACTTTGGCTGACCGTATGTTCTTCATATGTTCCTTTAAATTGTTTTTCAGACTCAGCGTC
>NW_024622380.1:0-1874 GCF_008729295.1 Plectropomus leopardus
CAGAGAGAAATATTAAATATTACAGAGAAAAATAAATTTGAAAAAAATATGATTATATAATGATTTTTTGATGTTCGGCTGCAGAGCAACAAATTACAGAGAGCACAGATTAAAAACAGGAAGTGATGTAGTGAAAACAGGAAGTGACATATTAAAAACTTTGGTGGGGGAGCGGGCAGAGGGTGGGGGGGGTCTTACGCTCCAGGTTTGGGGTCCTCGGCGTCGGGGTCGCGGCTCGGCTGGCGGGTGAAGCGGGCTTTAAACTCAATGGCCAATCCGGTCTCTACGCTCCTCTGGACAGGAAGTCTCACCACCTTCTTCTTCTTCTCTTCCTCTGAAACAAAGGAAGTGAACGTGAGCTGAAGCTGCAGTGACGTCACTGTCTGCACTGAGGAGTCACACTGCATTCTGGGAAACAGAGTTTAGTTCGGGTTTTAGCTGAACGTCGTGTTTTCATGTTTTCATGTTTTCATGTTTTATGTTTGTATATTTTATGTTTACATGTTTTTATGTTTCGTGTTGTTTACATAATAAACAGAGACACACCCACTGATGTCGTCCGATTTGCACCTCAGGTCAGAAAAAATATTTTTGCTATTTTGTTGGTTACAGCTGAAAAGCAAATTTTGTTGGTTCTAAACCAGTTTATTTTTGGTGGAAACAATCAAAATGGCTAAAAATGAGGTACAGGAACCAGAACAGAACCGGTTCCATGTTACTGGAAATAAAAGCACGTCATCGGCGTAGAGTTTGACTTTATGGTGTAACTCTGATGGATAAGGGGCCTGATTTTGATCCCTGAGGGACGCCGTCCTCGTCCTTCAGGTATCTGAAACTGACTCGTTCTGGTTGCTTCAGCTGCTTACTGGTGACTTGTTACTGGTTGAACTGGGACTGACCCTCAGGGTTGAGCTGGGAGGCGCTCTGACTCTTCTTTCCCAGTCCCACCATCCCCATCATCTTTGCTCCAAAGCTCGAGCGCCGCTTCTTGTCATCGTCATCATCGTCGTTTCTCCCCAAAGAACAAATGTCTCCGCCAACACTCGACGACTTCTGCAGTGGAGTACCGGGCACCGGCCTGCAGGGGGAGACACAACCACACCTGTCAACCGCACCTTCACCTGTCAACCACAACCACACCTGTCAACCGCACCTGCACCTGTCATTCACACCTGTCAACCACAACCACACCTGTCAACCGCACCTGCACCTGTCATTCACACCTGTCAACCACAATCACATCTGCACCTGTCAACCACAACCACACCATGGCATCACTACTGCTGTTGGAGTGCCTCATTGGTCGAGCTCTTACTTTGAAGGCTCAGCCACTTCCTCCTCCTCTGCTTCCTCCACTGATTCGCTCTTCACTAACATGGCTCCGCCCTCTGCCGTCCCTGCTACTTCCTGTGTTTCCTCTGACCCCACCCCCAACTCCACTGATTGGCCCTCCAGGGCCTCCGCCCGACTGTGTCAGCCAATCAGAGGACAGCGTGCAGAAACATGCAGACAGACAGAGTGATGAAGAGCAACACATGCTAACAAGCAAACAGAAACAAGATCATGCTAGCTTAAAGAAAACATCATGGTGGGGGCGCGTTGGCTCAGTGGGTAGAGTGGACGCCTCACGCACAGAGGCTATGTCTCTTCTCCTATCAATTAAAAACATAAAATGCCCCCCAAAAAGGAAAGAAACACAAAAAAACATCATGCTGCTATAAACATGCTAAGGGACTGTAGGTTATTTGTCAGAGGACTGCAGATTTGAAGGCAGCTTTTATTTAAAAATGGATCAAACGATACAAAGAAAAAAGAAAATCACTAAAATGTTTCTTTTATAAGTTGCAAAAAAAATGTAATGAAAAAAACAACTA
>NW_024622381.1:0-1020 GCF_008729295.1 Plectropomus leopardus
TTTTTTGGTCATTTTTTCAGCATGCCAAAATATGGTGTTTTTGACCATATTTGCACTTTTAAATGCTTTGGTGTGTCTCAGCACACTATTTTATTTTGTTTTGAGGTGTTTTCGGCTGTTTTTGGGACATGTCAAATTTCAACATTTTTGCCATACTATAGCCTTGCTATCGTGGTCATTTTTTCGACATGCCAAAATATGGTGTTTTTGACCGTTTTTACACGTTTTAATGCTATGGGGTGTCTCCGCACGACATTTTATGCTGTTTTGAGGTATTTTCAGCTGTTTTTGGGGCATGTCAAATTTTGACATTTTTGCCATACTATAGCCTTGCTTTTTTGGTCATTTTTTGGCATGCCAAAATATGGTGTTTTTAACCATATTTGCACTTTTAAATGCTTTGGTGTGTCTCAGCACGACATTTTATGCTGTTTTGAGGTGTTTTCGGCTGTTTTTGGGACATGTCAAATTTTGACATTTTTGCCATACTATAGCCTTGCTATCGTGGTCATTTTTTCGACATGCCAAAATATGGTGTTTTTGACCATATTTGCACTTTTAACTGCTATAGCGTGTGTCAGCACGCTATTTTATGCCAATTTGAGGTGTTTTCTGCTGTTTTTGGGACATGTGAAATTTCAATATTCTTGCCATACTATAGCCTTGCTTTTTTGGTCATTTTTTCGACATGCCAAAATACGGTGTTTTTGACCGTTTTTACACAGTTTAATGCTATGGGGTGGCTCCGCACGACATTTTATGCTGTTTTGAGGTGTTTTCGGCTGCTTTTGGGGCATGTGAAATTTCAACATTTTTGCCATACTATAGCCTTGCTTTTTTGGTCATTTTTTCGACATGCCAAAATATAGTGGTTTTGACCGTTTTTACACGTTTTAATGCTATGGGGTGTCTCCGCACGACATTTTATGCTGTTTTGAGGTGTTTTCGGCTGTTTTTGGGGCATGTCAAATTTTGACATTTTTGCCATACTATAGCCTTGCTATTTTGGTCATTTTTTCA
>NW_024622383.1:0-2018 GCF_008729295.1 Plectropomus leopardus
TTGATTTTTTTGGTTTTTTTTTAAATTTATAAATACAGTTTCTTTTAAAACAAAATTCAAATTTTGATTATTTGGACTAATTTCTCGCAATAAGAGGGACATTCTTGCCAAGTTACTCCTTGCCTTTTTCCTGTTGTTTCTGAAAGGGTCAAAAGCCTGTGAAAGGCATCTGAACGTAGCATGAGAAAAATATTGACTATCAGGGTTTTAAAAGGTCAATGCATACGTGTGTGAATATTAGTCATGTGCGTGTGTAAACATATTCTTAGGAAAAAAACTGTCCAAAAGCTTGAATTTTCCCACGTAATTGAATGTGTGTGAGCAAAAGTGTGTGCAGACCACATGGCTTACAAACAGTATGTGTATGTCTTGCACATGCATGAAAATATGTCTTTTGTGTCTGCATATAAGTGACTGTGTGTGTGTGTGTGTGTGTGTGTGTGTGTGTGTGTGTGTGTGTGTGTGTGTGTGTGTGTGTGTGTGTGTGTGTGTCTGTCTGTGGGTGTGGTGTTCCTGTTTCCCAGTGAAGGACAGAGTTGTGATGAGAGGAGAATGACCGTGGTTGGTGTCACATATTCAATAAAATAGTCATCCACGCTCATGAAAAACAAGGACACTACATTTCCCATGGACAACGATGAAATACTGCTGTGCACTGTGGCAGCTGCAGCACACTCTGCCTCCCACCGAAACTACTACTCTCTATCATCACCAGTGATGCTAAATAAACACAGCGCACAACTTAGGAAGACAACCACTCATATGAATAAAACATTACCTCAAAATTATAATAAATAAGAAGTCAGTTAAGTATCAATGTTAACTTGCTATAAAGACAAACACACTAAGCAACAAACTAAAGCCCCCTATTGGACAGAAAACCAACTAAACGCTACTTACATCTAGCTTTCGTCTTTAGTGTCATCATTACATGGACAAATGACTCAGTAATTATGAGCATATATTTTATACACCAGTGGTTCCCCATTGGTCCAGCCACAGGGTCCAGATTTTGTCCTAAGCCATAACTTTAAGGTCCACACATAAGATAAATTACCACATTCATTTTTTTCACAAATGTGGGCTGAGAAAGCAGTGAAATAAAATGTACTACAAGAATAAAGTGCAATAATTTAAAACTTGGTAAATAAATAGCGCTGAAACCAAAAAAGTACATGTTATTGCTGCAAGATCAGTGACACAAAAACGCTACAAAGGCACAGTGTATTAATGTATGAAATAGTATCAAGAACGGGGCAATAAAATAGTAGCTGAACATCAGGAAAAGGCTCAGACACAGGGTGTGTTTTTTTTACAAACTTGACAAGTTTAAAAGTCACCTGCTGCCCATTCAGAGTGGATCAGCGACCCACTTTTGGACCATGACCCAATGGTTTGGAACCACTGGTCTACACCTCGGATTGGCTTCGATACATAGTGATGCAAATATGACACTTGGGTAGACGGGTTAATTTATAATCCTGTTTTGGTGCAATTCAATCATGTGCCACCACAAACTGTGTCCATCTCCATTCAAGCAGCACTTGAACATTGTTTCAGATAAGTTGGCACCAAGTCTGAAAGAAAGGCTGAATAGATAACAGATTTTAAAAATGTATTTATTTATTGTTAAAGAGGTAACCGCTGTAACATTTGCACTGGACTCCTTGCTGCTTCCCTCTTTCAACCCTGTCTCCTAGAAATTATGTTCATATGTTACTTAACTTCAGTCTCAATGGTAAATTATGCAGGACTGTCTTAAATATTGGGCCTCAATCACAAACAGTGCATACACACAAATCTGTGCTTACGCTGTGCACACAAACATTTTAGCAGAAATACATGATTCATCAATATGGTCTTACATGAAATTTTTCGTACCCTGTAAACAAATGTAGAACTGCCTCAGACCATGCATACATACACATGATATCAGCCTGACTGTCTCCGAAAACACACAATTTTAACTAAATACAGAGCATATTAAAAATACATTCATTAAAAAGGCTTTAACAGAT
>NW_024622384.1:0-1280 GCF_008729295.1 Plectropomus leopardus
CACACAACTTTGTCAGTGCTAGATAATCATTAGGTGCTGGGTTTTGGACCTTCTGACTTAATTTACTCCAAAGGGCAAAGCGGAGAAGAGTCAGGTTAAGTGCCGAGGTGTTCTCGGAACAAATGAGTTTTCAATTGTCTCTTAAAAGTAGAAAGGGACTCAGCAGAACGCACAGAGTTTGGAAGTTTGTTCCACCATTTGGGAAAAACAGAAGTGAAGAGTCTGGCTAGAGATTTAGAGCCGTGCTGGGCTGGAAGCACCAGGCGTCTTTCGCATGCAGAGCGTAGTGGGCGAGAAGGAGAGTAGACCTGGATCAGGGATTCCAGGTAGGCTGGAGCAGTTCTTGTGATTGTTTTGTAAGCCAAGAGAAGTGCTTTGAATTTGATTCTGGCTGCCACTGGAAGCCAGTGAAGAGAAATTAGCAGCGGGGTGACATGTGCTCTTTTGGGCTGGTTGAAGACCAGACGTGCTGCTGCATTCTGGATCATCTGAAGAGGTTTGAATGAGCATGCAGGGAGGCCTGCCAGAAGAGAGTTGCAGTAGTCAATGCGTGAGATCACAAGAGCCTGAACAAGAAGCTGTATGGCCTGTTGGGTCAGGAAGGGTCTGATCTTCCTGATGTTGTAGAGGGCATAGCGGCAAGACTGAGAAACTGAGGCCACATGAACCTTAAAGGTCAGCTGGTCATCAATCATGACACCCAGGTTTCTGGCTGAGTTTGTGGGCACAAGTAGGCTCGAGTCAAGTTGGACACTGATCCGAGGCTGAACAGATGGACAAGCTGGAAAGACCATGAGTTCGGTCTGAGACAGATTTAGCTGAAGGTGGCGTTCCTTCATCCATGTGGAGATATCAGCCAGACACGCTGATATCCGAGCTGAGACCGTTCTGTCATCAGGTGGAAAGGAGAGGAAGAGCTGAGTGTCATCAGCATAGCAGTGGTAGGAGAAACCATGGGAGCGGATCACTGCACCGAGTGAGGTGGTGTACAGAGAGAAGAGTAGGGGACCAAGCACCGACCCCTGAGGAACCCCTGTCGATAGGCCATGTGACCTAGACACCTCTCCTCGCCATGACCCTCTGAAGGATCTGCCTGTAAGGTAGGACTTGAACCACCATAGGACAGAACCTGAGATGCCGAGCTCAGAGAGTGTGGAGAGGAGGATTTGATGGTTCACCGTGTCAAAGGCAGCAGACAGGTCCAGCAGCAGTAGGACAGAGGATTGAACAGCCGCTCGAGCCAGTCTCAGTGACTCAGTGACTGACAGGAGTGCAGTCTC
>NW_024622385.1:0-1161 GCF_008729295.1 Plectropomus leopardus
GTTTTGAGGTGTTTTTAGCTGTTTTTGGGACATGTCTTATTTTGACATTTTTGCCATACTATAGCCTTGCCTTTTCAGTCATTTTTTTGACGTGTATTTTTTTGGTGTTTTTGCCTGTTTTTGCAACATACTATGCTATGGCATGTCTTGGCACAGTATTTCATGCTGTTTTGAAGTGTTTTTAGCTGTTTTTGAGATGTGTCATATTTTGACATTTTTGCCATACTATAGCCTTGCCTTTTCAGGTATTTTTTTCAACATGCCTTTTTTGTGTCCGTGCTTGTTTTTGCAACATTCTATGCCATGCTGTGTCTTGGCACAGTGTTCTATGCTGTTTTGAGGTGTTTTCAGCTGTTTTTGGGACATGTCATATTTTGACATTTTTGCCATACTATAGCCTTGTCTCTTCAGTAATTTTTTTTGAATGCCTTATAATGTGGTTTTTGACCGTTTTTGCAACATTCTATGCTATGGTGTGTCTCGGCACGCAATTTCCTGTTTTTGGGACATGTCATATTTTGACATTTTCAGACATACTATAGCCTTGCCTTTTCAGTCATTTTTTCGACATGCATTATCATGAGGTGTTTCTTGTGATGTTTGGTCGGTATACTATCGGACGACATGCGTAACTTTCCAGTTTTTGTGATTTTTGGACAACATGCTATATACTATGGCGTTTTCTGTGATTTTTGGATGACATACTATACCATGGCATTTTTTTATTACTACTACATACTATACAAGGGTGTTTTGTGATTGTTTTTGGAAAACATGGTATACTATGGCATTTATGGTAGACATACTTTACTAGGGCGTTTTTTTTATTATATTTTGGACGACATACTATGTTATGACATTTTTTTAACAACATACTATACAAGGGTGTGTATATAACAGAGTATACTGTGGCATTTAATGAACGACATACTATACTTTGCCGTTTTTTTATTATTTTTGGACATTACTATGGCATTATTAGAAGACATACTATACTATGGCATTTTTTGCCATTTGTTGACAACATACTACACTATGGCGTTGATGGTGTTTTGGAAGACAAACTATACTAGAGTATTTTACATGATTTTTGGAGGATAAACTATACTATGGGTTTTTTAATGCTATTTTGGATGACAAGTATATTTTCATGCATTGGAG
>NW_024622386.1:0-2345 GCF_008729295.1 Plectropomus leopardus
TCTTTGCACGCTATTTTATGCTGTTTTCAGGTGTTTTCAGCTGTTTTAAAAAATCTCATATTTTGACATTTTTGCCATACTATAGCCTTGCCTTTTCGTTCAATTTTTTTTGACATGCATTATTCGTGTTTTTTTAATAGTTTTTGCAACATTCTATGCTATGTCGTATCTTTGCATGCTATTTCATGCTGTTTTGAGGTGTTTTCATCTGTTTTTTGAACATGTCATATTTTGACATTTTTTGCCATGCTATAGCCTTGCCTTTTTGGTCATTTTTTTGACATGCATTATTTGGGTTTTTTTGGGCAGTTTTTGCAACATTCTATGCTATGGCGTGTTTTTACATGCTATTTTATGCTGTTTTGGGGTGTTTTCAGCTGTTTTAAAAAATCTCATATTTTGACATTTTTGCCATACTATAGCCTTGCCTTTTCGTTCAATTTTCTTGACATGCATTATTTGGGTGTTTTTGACAGTGTTTACAACCTTTTGTGCTATGGCGTGTCTTTGCACGCTATTTTATGCTGCTTTGAGGTGTTTCCAGCTGTTTTAAAAAATGTCATATTTTGACATTTTTTGCCATACTATAGCCTTGCCTTTTTGGTCATTTTTTTGACATGCATTATTTGGGTTTTTTGGGCAGTTTTTGCAACTTTCTATGCTATGGTGTGTCTTTGCACGCTATTTTATGCTGTTTTGAGGTGTTTCCAGCAGTTTTAAAAAATGTCAAATTTTGACATTTTTGCCATACTATAGCCTTGCCTTTTCGGTCATTTTTTTGACATGCATTATTTGGGTGTTTTGGGCAGTTTTTTTTTAACATTCTATGCTATGGCGTGTCTTTGTACACTATTTTTAGCTGTTCCCACCTTTTTTTGGGACTTGTGAAATTTTAAGACGAAAAATTTTGACATTTTTCGTCTTACATTTTTGGTCATTTTTTTGACATAGCAAATTATGATGTTTTTGGCCCTTTTTGCAACTTTCTATGCTATACGTTGTCCTGACAGGCTATTCAAAGCTGCTTCCAGCTGTTTTTGGACATGTCAAATTTTGACATTTTTCCCCTTCGTATAGTTTTTCATTTTTGGTCATTTTTTCGACTTTCCAAATTATGATTTTTGTGGCCTGTTATGTGTCCTTTAATGGATGAGTGGAAAGGAGACATCAACACAACAAAGAGAAGATGGCATAAAGAAAATGATTTATTGGAAACCACTACTTACAAAAATTCTAAATTGTGGAGAAGGAGGGTGGGATGAGGGGTTGTGCCAAATAAATAATAGAGAAATACAATAGAACAGGGGCTAAGCTGAATCTAGCCTTTAAATAAACTCAAACAAAACCTGACTCAATTATCTTAAAAAAGAAGCTTAACCAAAAATATATACAGAGGCGGCACAACCATAAAACCTAGTGTTTCTAGACAATAAGACTTGCATGAGTGAAAAATGTATGGGGTACCCCATCTTACCAATCCACACCCTCACTCCACCAACCTAGTTAACTAAGGAAACTCCAGGTGTATGGCAGCATTCAACACCACAGCAGCTCCAGCAGGCAGAGAGTGCGATCAGTGCAGGCAAAGTCCTTTTATGAGAGAGCCTTTGGTGTGATTGGCCAGTTTGGAAGAGCCCACACCACACAGTTGCAGGCCAATCAGGTTGATGGCACCTGGCAGAAGAGGAGGTGAGAGAGAGAAAACCAGGAGGGAAAGACACAAACAAAACATAACTGCACAGTGCCCACCTTCCCCAACAGCCTGGCATGTAACAGGCCTTTTTTGCAACTTTCTATGCTATGGCAGGTTTTGGCAGGCTATTTTTAGCTGTTTACAGCTGTTTTTGGGACATGTGAAATTTTGACATTTTTTGCCTTACTATAGTCTTGCATTTTTGGTCATTTTTTTTGGACATGCCAAATTATTATGTTTTTGGTCCTTTTTGCAACTTTCTATGCTATAGCATGTTTTGGCAGGCTATTATAGGCTTTTTCCAACTGTTTTCAGCAGTTTTTGGGACATGTCAAATTCGCCTTCCTATAGGGCGAAAAAGTCTTGCATTTTTGGTCATTTTTTCGACATGCCAAATTATGACGTTTTTGCCTCTTTTTGGAAATTTCATGTCGAAAAAATGACCAAAAATGCAAGACTATAGTAAGGCAAAAAATGTAAAAATTTGACATGTCCCAAAAACAGCTGAAAACAGCTGGAAACAGCTTAGAATAGCCTGCAAAGACACGCTATCACATAGAAAGTTGCAAAAAGAGGTAAAAATGTCAGAATTTGGCATGTCGAAAAAATGACCAAAAATGCAAGACTATAGTAAGGTGAAAAATGTCAAAAT
>NW_024622387.1:0-2953 GCF_008729295.1 Plectropomus leopardus
AATTAAACGAATTTTTTAAGGTAACTTTGTTGTACCTTTTTACTAATTTCTTGCTAATTTTCGGGTCAATTCTTCTCAAGTTGCTCATTACCTTCTTTCCATGTTTTTGTAGAAGAAATCGAGACGCCTCGCTCAGATTTCAGAGGATTAAATAAACATTTTTTAACCTTTTTTTTTGTGGCTGATCACAGCCCTGCTCTAATAAATCCAGATGAACTGATAAAACCAGCTGCTAAAAAGTCCAAACAAGTAAAAATATTTAAATCTCTGTCCCTCTATGAACTTTTCACATTTTAACCTACATATTACGTTAATCCAGCTGCAGCTGCCTGACAGGTGAAGGCAGCTGCCCCCCACATCTGTCAGCAGCTGTCTGCTCCATCACAGCAGCATCTCCTCCGTCAGACCGTCCAGCTGATCAGAAACAACAGATTCATCTCACACATCCCAGATTCATTATCCTTCGTCCCCCACATCGCGTCTCTGAATAAACTCGTCTGAAGTTCATCCGGTTCTGTATGAACCTCCGACACGCAACAACTCAGCTGATCACGTCTCAAACTGGAGGAAATGACGCGTCTCACGGCTCATTTCTGAGGACGGATTGATGTGTTTTTCATCATTTAGTGGATTTCCCACCAGCAGCTTTTATGTGCATTTTTTTAAGTGGAAACACCCAAAAAAGTGGAGGAAAAGAAAATAAATAAAAAATAAAATCTCTTCTTTACCGAGATTATTTCTCCCACACATAACTGAGCTCAATTCAATATCAGTATGAGATTTTGACAGTTTGCAAGAAATTACTAAAAAGTAGCAGTAAAAAGACATTTGCCTGAAAAATTAATTTAAAAAAGTTACAAAAAAAGACCTGAAAAAAAGTGCTTAAAAACTGTAATAATACTACAACATAATTTTAAATATGTAATTATGATCATTATAAATGCAGTTTTTTCCTACATGTTTTTCCCAACATCTTTTTGAAAATATTTTTTTTTCCTTTCCTTACACATTTTTTCCTAGCTTTAAAAAAAAATCTGTTTTTTTTCTTTTTTCCCCCTCCTATCTTTTTGAAAATAATCTAAATTTCTTGCAATTTATGGAACATTTCTTACCAAGTTGCTCGCTGCCTTTTTTTATTTTCTTTTTTGAAAGAAATTGCACAATTTTCTAAAGGTTTCAAAGGGTTAACAAACATGATTTGATTCAGGATCTGCCCAAGAAAAAAAACCCTGATCATGTTTGATGAGACTGAAGGAAACGACGCGTCACTCAGGCAAACAGAGCACAAAAACCGAAAATATAACATCCAGTGATGATGCAGCTGCAGTTGTTCCTGCAGCGGTAAAAAGAAGGCGTTTGAGTTTGGGATCATTTCTTCACCGTGACGAGGATGTGAGCGCTGACATTTGCACGATTTTATGGATGAATAAACGCACCCTTGAACTGGCCTCACGCGTGAAGCGTGTGGACGCTGAGGTGGAGGCTGATCTTTATCGTGGTTTCGTGCTGCTTTCATTCAGGACAAAAGCAGAGAGTCGTCGACATAAATGCAAAATAAATCTCCATCTGAAAAAACCCGAAAAACAACGCATACTGGGAAGTATCTTCATAATTTGATTGCCTGTTCTGCGTGTGTCGGCGTGCATTTTCTCCGGGTTTTCCGGCTTCCTCCAACAGTGCAAAGACATGGATTAACCCTTTAAAACCTGTGCATGTTGGCTCAGTTTCTCTCAAAAACATGGGAGGAAGGCAACGAGCAATAAAAGAAGAAACGACCCAAAAAACTGTAAGAAATTTGTAAAAAATAAAATAATGAGAATAATAAGAATAAAAATTAAAAGATTTTAAATATGTAATTATGAGCCTTATCCTAATTAAATCCCAGTCCCTTTTAGTAGCCCGGTGTGGCAACACATTTTGAGAAATAAAGGCCCGTCTCCATTAGAGGCTCGCTCTGTTAACCATGAACTTCATTTTTATAAAAGATCTTTGGATGTATTAAACCGGTTGTTGGAGACCTGCTGGAGTTAACGCTTGTTAGCTGCATAGATCACACGTACAATTATGTATATATGTTGAAACTTTTGTCAGTTTGCCACAAAAAATGTCATCTTTGTAAGATTCTCCACAATTCAGTCACATTCAGTTAATTTTACTGACAGCAGGAGCACCAAAGAAGACACAAAAAAAGAGATTCGTAGATGTAGAGGACTATTTTAAAAAGAGAAAACCTAAAATTTGTTACTTTATGTTAAAGACATAATCAGGATATCAGACAAACAGCTGCCAAACCAACAGAGACCGACAGGGAGTTAAATCCAAAATACACAGTTTCTACACAAATACAGTTACACCTTTATGGATTATACTGATGCTGAACTGACAAGAGTACTGTCGAAATATTTTATTATATTTAACCATTTACCTATTTATTTATTTATTCATTCATTTTTAATATTAGAAAAAGAAACGTAAGTGGCATTTCTACTCTGTATACTCCATTTCAAACCCTGAAAACTAAAATGGCTGTTTTTTTATTTTTATTTTTATTTTCTTAAACAAAGTCAAATAATCAAAGAACTATTTGTTGCATGTGTTTTGTGTTTTTTTCATTTCTGTTTCAGAGACAAATTCAGAGACTGAAATAGTGCTCTGACCCATTTGTCAGCTCTGCTCGTATCTCACTGTTTGTTTCCTCACATGAACTGAACGACGAAGCTCAAGTCGCTTCGGTGAACAACTGAGAGCATCTTTAAAAAATCTGCTGCGCGCACACACACACACACACACACACACACACACACGCGCGCGTGCGCGCACGTACACACAGAAAAAGTACGAACCATATGTGCCTCACAGGATCACACTGCAACATCACATCATTTAAAACATCTTCTAAAATATACTGATGTTACTGTGTGTGTGTGTGTGTGTGTGTGTGTGTGTGTGTGTG
>NW_024622388.1:0-2927 GCF_008729295.1 Plectropomus leopardus
TTTCTACGCTATGACAAGTCTAAATACGCTATTTACTGCAGTTTTAAACTGTTTTCAGCAGTTTTTGGGACATGCCATTTTTTGATGTTTTTGCCATACTATAGCCTTGCTTTTTGGCTCATTTTTTCAACATGCCAAATTTTATTGTTTTTGGCCATTTTTGAAACTTTCTATGCTATGGCGAGTCTAAACACGCTATTTACTGCAGTTTTAAACAGTTTTCAGCAGTTTTTGGGACATGCCATTTTTTGACATTTTTGCCATACTATAGCCTTGCTTTTTGGGTTATTTTTTTAGACATGCCAGAAGTTATTGTTTTTGGCTGTTTTTGAAACTTTCTATGCTATGGAGTGTCTAAACATGCTATTTACTGCAGTTTTAAACTGTTTTCAGCAGTTTTTGGGACATGCCAAATTTTTTTGTTTTTGGCCATTTTTAAAACTTTCTACGCTATGGCTAGTCTAAATACATTATTCACTGCAGTTTTGAACAGTTTTCAGCAGTTTTTGGAACAAGCCATTTTTTGATGTTTTTGTCATACTATAGCCTTGCTTTTTAGGTGATGTTTTCGACATGCCAAATTTTATTGTTTTTGGCTGTTTTTTAAACTTTCTATGCTATGGCATGTCTAAGCATACTATTTCCTGCAGTTTTAAACTGTTTCCAGAAGTTTTTGGAACATACTATAGCCTTGCTTCTTGGGTAATTTTTCGACATGATAAACTTTAGTGTTGTTGGCCGTTTTTAAAACTTTCTACGCTATGGCGAGTCTAAATACATTACTCACTGCAGTTTTAAATAGTTTTTGGAACATGCCATTTTTTGATGTTTTTGCCATACTATAGCCTTGCTTCTTGGGTAGTTTTTTTGACATGCCAAATTTTATTGTTTTTGGCTGTTTTTTAAACTTTCTATGCTATGGCATGTCTAAGCATACTATTTCCTGCAGTTTTAAACTGTTTCCAGAAGTTTTTGGAACATGCCATTTTTTGACATTTTTGCCATACTATAGCCTTGCTTTTTAGGTGATGTTTTCAACATGCCAAATTTTATTGTTTTTGGCTGTTTTTTAAACTTTCTATGCTATGGCGTGTCTAAATACGCAATTTACTGCAGTTTTCACCTGTTTTCAGCAGTTTTTGGGACATGCCATTTTTTGACGTTTTTGCCATACTATAGCCTTGCATCTTGGGTGGGTTTTTTAAAATGCCAAATTTTATTGTTTTTGGCCATTTTTGAAACTTTCATTGCTATGGCGAGTCTAAACACGCTATTTACTGCAGTTTTGAACTGTTTAAAGCAGTTTTTGGGACATGCCATTTTTTGACGTTTTTGCCATACTATAGCCTTGCTTCTTGGGTGATTTTTTCGACATGCCAAATTTTATTGTTTTTGGCCGTTTTTAAAACTTTCTACGCTATGGCGAGTCTAAACACGTTATTTAATGTAGTTTTAAACAGTTTTCAGATATTTTTGGAACATGCCATTTTTTGACGTTTTTGCCATACTATAGCCTTGCTTTTTGGGTAATTTTTCGACATGATAAACTTTAGTGTTCTTGGCCGTTTTTAAAACTTTCTACGCTATGGCGAGTCTAAATACATTACTCACTGCAGTTTTAAATAGTTTTTGGAACATGCCATTTTTTGATGTTTTTGCCATACTATAGCCTTGCTTTTTGGGTGATTTTTTCGACATGCCAAATTTTATTGTTTTTGGCTGTTTTTGAAACTTTCTATACTATGGCGAGTCTAAACACGTTATTTAATGTAGTTTTAAACAGTTTTCAGATATACTGGAACATGCCATTTTTTGACGTTTTTGCCATACTATAGCCTTGCTCCTTGGGTCATTTTTTCGACATGCCAAATTTAATTGTTTTTGGCTGTTTTTTTAAACTTTCTATGCTATGGCGTGTCTAAACACGTTGTTTACTCTAGTTTTAAACTGTTTTCAGATGTATTTGGAACATGCCATTTTTTGACGTTTTTGCCATACTATAGCCTTGCTTTTTGGGTGATTTTTTCGTCATGCCAAATTTTATTGTTTTTGGCCGTTCTTGAAACTTTCTACACTATGGCGAGTCTAAATACGCTATTTACTGCAGTTTCAAACTGTTTAAATCAGTTTTTGGGACATGCCATTATTTGATGTTTTTGCCATACTATAGCCTTGCTTTTTGGGTGATTTTTTCGACATGCCAAATTTTATTGTTTTTGGCCGTTTTTGAAACTTTCTATGCTATGGCGTGTCTAAACACGCTATTTACTGTAATTCTTAACTGTTTAAAGCAGTTTTTGGAACATGCCATTTTGTTTTACGTTTTTGCCATACTATAGCATTGCTTTTTGGGTTATTTTTTTAGACATGCCAGAAGTTATTGTTTTTGGCTGTTTTTGAAACTTTCTATGCTATGGTGTGTCTAAATATGCTATTTACTGCAGTTTTAAACTGTTTCCAGAAGTTTTTGGAACATGCCATTTTTTTGACATTTTTGCCATACTATAGCCTTGCTTTTTAGG
The DNA here is from genome assembly GCF_008729295.1 of Plectropomus leopardus. Classification (NCBI taxonomy): domain Eukaryota; kingdom Metazoa; phylum Chordata; class Actinopteri; order Perciformes; family Serranidae; genus Plectropomus; species Plectropomus leopardus. Next base: position 2,523 of record NW_024622388.1, read on the forward strand.
TGATGTTTTCGACATGCCAAATTTTATTGTTTTTGGCTGTTTTTGAAACTTTCTATACTATGGCGTGTCTAAACACGCTATTTACTGCAGTTTTAAAGAGTTTTCAGATGTTTTTGGGACATGCCATTTTTTGACGTTTTTTCTATACTATAGCCTTGCTTTTTGGGTGATTTTTTCGACATGCCAAATTTTATTGTTTTTGGCCATTTTTGAAACTTTCTGTGCTATGGGGTGTCTAAACACGCTATTTACTGCAGTTTTAAACTGTTTTTAGCAGTTTTTGGAACATGCCATTTTTTGACATCTTCGCCATACTATAGCCTCGCTTTTTGGGTCGTTTTTTCGACATGAAATATTTTCAAGTTTTTGGCCATTTTTGCAACTTTCTATGCTATAGCATGTCTA
>NW_024622389.1:0-1390 GCF_008729295.1 Plectropomus leopardus
AAGCTGTTTTTGGGACATGTCATTTTTGACATTTTTGCCATACTATAGCCTTGCTTTTTGTTGTCATTTTTTGACATGCTAAATCATGTTGTTTTTGGCCATTTGTTCATGTTGACATGCAACAGTGTGTCTCAGAACTCCATTTTATACAGTTTTCAAGTGTTTTAAGCTGTTTTTGGGACATGTCATTTTTTGACATTTTTGCCATACTATAGCCTTGCTTTTTGTTTTCATTTTTGGATATGCTATATCATGTTGGTTTTGGCCATTTTTGCATGTTTAAATGCTATGGTGTGTCTCAGCATGCTATTTCATGCCGTTTTGAGGTGATTTAAGTTGTTTTTGGGGCATTTCATTTTTGACATTTTTGCCATACTATAGCCTTGCTTTTTGTTTTCATTTTTGAACATGCTATATCATGTTTTTTTTTGGCCAATTGTGCATATTTAAATGCAACGGTGTGACTCAGCACGCTATTTCATGCTGTTTTGAGGTGCTTAATGCAGGTTTTGGGACATGTCATTTTTTCACATTTTTGCCATACTATAGCCTTGGTTTTTTACATCACTTTTGGACATGCTATATCATATTGTTTTTTGCCATTTGTGCATGTTTAAATGCTATGGCGTGTCTCAGCCAATATTTTATGCAGTCCTGAGGTGATTTAAGCTGTTTTAGGGACATGTCATTTTTGACATTTTTGACATACTATAGCCTTGCTTTTTGTTGTCATTTTTGGACATGGTATATCATGTTGTTTTTGGCCATTTTTGCATGTTTAAATGGTATGGTGTGTTTCAGCACGCTATTTCATGCTGTTTTGAGGTGTTTAAAACTAGTTTTGAGACATGTCATTTTTTGACATTTTTGCCATACTATAGCCTTGCTTTTTGTTGTCATTTTTGGACATGCTATATTATGTTGTTTTGGCCATTTTTGCATGTTTAAATGCTATGGTGTGTCTCAGCACGCTATTTTATGCAGTCCTGAGGTGATTCAAGCTGTTTTTGGGACATGTCATTTTTGACATTTTTGCCATACAATAGCCTTGCTTTTTGTTGTCATTTTTTGACATGCTAAATCATGATGTTTTTGGGCCATTTGTGCATGTTTAAATGCAACAGTGTGTCTCAGTGCTCCATTTTATACAGTTTTCAGGTGATTTAAGCTGTTTTTGGGATATGTCATTTTTTGACATTTTTGCCATACTATAGCCTTGCTTTTTGTTTTCATTTTTGGACATGCTATATCATGTTGTTTGTGGCCATTTGTGCATGTTTAAATGCAACAATGTATCTCAGTACTCTATTTTATGCAGTTTTCAGGTGTTTTAAGCTGTTTTTGGGACATGTCATTTTTTGACATTTTTGCCATACTATAGCCTTGCTTT
>NW_024622390.1:0-2400 GCF_008729295.1 Plectropomus leopardus
CATGAACAATGCTGAGCACCCCCTCCACCGCACACTGGACCGACAGCGGAGCACCTTCTCTTACAGACTGATTCAGCTTCGCTGTCGAAAGGACAGATACAGGAAATCTTTCCTGCCACAAGCCATCCACCTGTACAATAACTCACCTCTGTCTGCTCTTTAAACTCCGGTCTTAGCTCCATGTCACTCTACACTGCTGACTTTATTTTTATTTATTCAGATACTGTTCCGCACTTTACACATATGTACAGTCTCTTAGTTTTTTTTAGTTTTTTTGAGCGTATTCCTTTATATTCTATTAATAATGTGTGCTCTTTATTCTCTTGTTCTTACTGCATGGCGCTGCTACACCCCAATTTCTCAGTTTTGAGATCAATAAAGTATATCTATCTATCTATCTATCTATCTATCTATCTAACACAAAGATCTGGGACACTTTTTCTATGCTCACAAAAGGCCTAGTTCTTATAATCCCTGTAAGTGAGCACTGCCAACATAATCGGAACAGCATCATTACTCCACAGGTGTGTCTTGGGATGGTCACAATAAAAAGCCACTCTAAAAGGTGCAGGTTTATCACACAACACAATGCCACAGATGTTGCAAGTTGGGAGCAGTAGGACCTCCACAGCCAGACTCTTCACCTGCAACAGAACAGCCACCCTGAAAGCTGATGGGACATTTGGTTTGCACAAAGAAAGTCCTTCTGTGAGAAAACAAAGCTGATCTCAGTGGCTGGTCTCAGATTATCTTGCATGTGAAGAAGCCAGTTGTGGAAGCCCTGGGCTGGCTCACAACAGATAAATTCTAAGGCACAAAATTGGAGACGGCTTATGGTTGTGATATGAATATTAAGTTTAAAGGCAACAGCTCCAGTAGACATTCCTGCAGTCAGCATGTTAACGACACGCTCCCTCGATGCTTTCCACATCTCTGGCATTTTGTGGTGTGCTCACTCTGCACATTTTAAGCCTTATTTCCACTGTACAAAAAATGCTAACACCCCCTAACGTCTAGCTTTAAATTGTAATGATAAAGTGTACAATCTGCTTTCACACCCAGGTCGAAAGACTCTGCAGAAGTCACAGGTACTTGTTCTAAGCAGCTCAAACATTGATCTAAATTAGTCTGCACTGAGTTTGAAAGACAGACTGAATAAGTAAGAGGAATATACAGAGAAGTAACCGCCGTGTAGTGGATGATGGGGACGACTCTTGATGAGAAGATATTCAAATGCCTACCCAAAACTGAAACTTCTTTTGGAGATTCCTTAGATGAACCTCGGGGTCAGCTAATGGACCTAACTGCCTTGTTGAACTTGCGACTCTGGTAAGCAGAACGAAACTACAATAGATTTTATTGCCTGACCGACAGTTTGAGTTAACTTATGACACTCATTTGGGGCAAAGAGCTGTCGACTGAGCTCCTGCAAAGACTCAAGGAGACATCAGGAGATCTCTACATCATAGAAACACACAATTTATGTCTTTGTTGCAGTTCTGTAGGTCTCATACCTACATAACTAGAACTTTGGTTAGCTGCTGATTTTAAAGGCCAAACTCACAAACACAAGCTGTGCCTGTGTGTGGAGGGGTGTCACACTTCGTAACCCCCTGCCAGCAGTGTGCTACACACTGAATGGAAAGACTCTTAGTACAGACTTGCATTTTGATATGCATCTCCTCTATCTGTATCTTAGTTATCCTTCCTTTACACTGTTGTGTACAGATGCTATATTGTTTTGTAATCATGCATTTTGTGATTTTCTAATTATAGGTTTTGTTGATAGACCTTTGGTCATATTAAGTACTTTCATACTTTGTTATATTTTGATGCTAGTACTTGTATACCTTAACTCAAATAGGATCTTTAACAACCTTAAATTATATCAGAGTGTTTTAACACCGTAGTATTACTATTACTTATTTTCACACATATTCGTTATGTTTGTTAAACGTGGTTAATACTGTTTTACTTAGTTAATGATCTGCAAAATAATAATTTGGTGTTTAGTATCGATCAGCAGAGGAGAGCTTCATGGTTTCAAATATTGAAGATCTGAGCGCCTGTAGTGAACATTATCAACACTTTAGGAAGAAATTAGATCTAGACAGTTAAAACGGTAGAAGTGATAGAAGGGAGGAGTGTATTTTTCCCACTTTGACGGTCAAGCACCACACCCCTTTTTTTCACAGGAGTTATAACCCCGGTGAAGTTGAAGGACTTTGGTCTTTTGGCTCTTTTGGCTTTTTGGGTTTTGCGCTGTTGGACTTTGGGCTTTTGCCTCCCCTGCCTGTTTGTGCTGCAGCCCTGAGATGCTGTGAGCTGCTGTTTATCTACCTTGAAAGAGAGAACTTTGGAAACAGCCTGTGCTACACATGTTCTAAATGATGATTTAGA
>NW_024622391.1:0-2589 GCF_008729295.1 Plectropomus leopardus
TTCTTAAACAAACAACTTTTATTTAACAATTTACTAATTGAACATTACACACAAACAAAAATGAAGAATAAATAATAATTAAATAAACATCTCTGCATCAGTCTTCGCTGACCATTCAAATAAAGAATATAAAAATAAAATACACATCAGTACTGTATGGTCTTTGCTGACCATTTAAATAACAAATAAATAATTTAAATAGGCTAAATAATAACTTTTTTTTTTTTTGGTCTGGAACCATGGACTGCAGCTTTGTAGGCTCCTTGTCTAGGTGAAATACCCTCAAGTCAGCTGGTTTACTATGTCACCTTAGAGACATCAATATGGTACATGTAAATGTAACATATTGCCGGTTTGCTGAAACGTGTTCAATAAGTGTTCATAATTTGTTTATTCAGACCATGGTGGTCTGTGATGGTTATTGTAATCTTTATGTTACTTTATAATTTACACCATGAGTGAGTATGTGGAGAAGGCTCAGCGCTGTAATAATTGGGCGTACTCCAGTTTTTGTTTGTTTTTTTTAACAGCAAATGCAGTGTTTTTATGTAAGTTCTCCTAAGTAATTCTCAAAAAATCTAGCCTACTGATAATATATCCATCGTCGTAAGCCTATTTGACTGTTCATTTATCCATCCATCCATCCATCCATCCATCCATCCATCTTCTTCCACTTATCCGGGGTCGAGTCGCGGGGGCAGCAGCCTAACCCGAGGCGTTCCCAGGACAGCCAAGAGACATAGTCTCTCCAGCATGTCCTGGGTCTTCTGCGGGGTCTCCTACCGGTGGGACGTGCCTTGAACACCTCACTGGAAAGGCGTCCGGGAGGCATCCTCATCAGATGCTCGAGCCACCTCATCTGGCTCTTCTCAACACGGTGGAGCAGCGGCTCTACTCCGAGCTCCTCTCAGATGACCGAGCTTCTCACCCTATCTCTAAGGGAGAGCCCAGCCACCCTACGGAGGAAGCTCATTTCAGCCGCTTGTACCCGTGATCTTGTTCTTTCGGTAACTACCCAAAGCTCGTGACCATAGGTGAGGGTAGGAACGAAGATCGACCGGTAAATCGAGAGCTTTGCCTTTCGGCTCAGCTCCCTTCACCACGACAGATCATTTATCATCAGATTCAAATGAAAACTAAGTACTTATAATTTAGTCTGTCAGCTTTTCTCCCAGGTTGTCCCTCACACCCTGTGATGTACAGCATACATCGCTTTAAAGCGATTCAGCAACAAAAAAAAACGGCACTCTAATAATTCCCTCTTTCTGACTCTCTTTTTTTCCATCCATTTTATCTGGGTTTTTATGTACGTCGGTTTGTGCACAAAGCAGGGCTATGCAGCCTGTCTTGAGTTGATCGGATGAGGCTAGACTTAGTTAGTGGAAACACTTGAGGCTTAATTAGTGGATGGCGCTATAGTTTAAGCTGGACATTTTCAGGAGAGTTTGGTTTCCTTAGTATATTAATGTGTCTGCAAACACTCATTGTTAGAGACACAGTTATCATGTCAAGGCCTCCACAGCTGATTACAGCCAAACTGTAAAAAATAAAAAAACGCTGGTCATGGTTGTCCGATCTAATCATCTGTAGACTTTATTTGATCCAAACAAGCACTCACTAACCGTATTCCATTACGAGTTCTTTAATGCTGACGCCCTTTTTAAGTCGATGGCAGAAAACAAGCGGGGAGGGCTCCGAAAAGTTCAAGCAGACTTTGATGCTAAGTAAAGGAGGAGTGCTGGAGGGAGGTATGGATTAAAGGGAAGGCTAATAGTCTATTATTGTGTGGTTTTCCTTTTAAAAGTTAGTATATGGGCTAATGGCATGCAGCAGGGGAAAGTTTTATGCTGATGACAGTGTATAGTTTCAAGTTTAAGTAAAGAAGTAAACAAGAGAAGTGCTGACGCATAAATGAATTAGCATTTGGGCCAGCAGACAGGCAGGCTGGACCAAGTACACACACATATACAGTATATATGCAATAAAACATCATATCCATAACAATATTCCAGTCCAGTAACCAGAAGAAAATGTTAGCATTGTACGTTTCTGCAAACCATGATTAGATATATGTTTGTACATTTCTTATGTATCATGTCAGTGTTTTTAAAATGATGTCTTATATAAGCTGACTTTGTCATCGGCAGGTGAAGAGGATGTTGGATGGCGTGTAAAGATTAATAAACAACAAAAGTGGTTGTGTTTAACCTTTTGAAACCGGAGCAAAGCTTGATTTCTTTTAAAAACATGGGAATAAGTTTTAAGTTAAAATTACCTAAAATAAAAAAGAGAAAGAAAGAAAAAACTAAATGTAAAGAACAGAAAAGATTAAAAAAAAAGAAGAAAAAACAAAATAAGTGACTATGTAGATGAAATAGTAAATAATATTAATGATAATGATAATAAGAATTAGAAATATAGTTTTCTTGACATTATCACCATTTATTTATGATCTTGTAATCATATCTCAAATTTTCAGGTTACTTTCTTTTCCTAATTACTTGCAATTTGTGGGACATCTCTTTCCTAGTTGATTTTTAGTCATATTTTCAAAAGGAAAAAATAGAAACTCCATGCTCCAGCTGCTTT
>NW_024622392.1:0-1632 GCF_008729295.1 Plectropomus leopardus
GTGGAAAAAGCTTTTTCCTGCTAACTGGAATGAACAGCAGAGGGCGCAGCCTCTGATAACATGACCCTAACTGAACTGTGGGCCTACATTAGAGGTCATGAAGAAGACCATTAACAGTCAGCAGCTTTGTGACACGGCTTGAGCCAATCACTCCAGTCACTCAGGCAGACCAGCTTCCGCCTTCTTTACGCCCCCTCCGCGTAATTCGACCAGATATACATCCACGCTTAAACAACAAAGTGAAATTGGTGTCTTGCTCACTGTATAGACCCAACTTAGTGAATAGTTTATCGCGCGATAATTTCCTTATCGTGCGATAAGAATCCCGCGTTAACGCAGCACGTTAACGCCGTTAACGGCCCAGCACTAATATATACCTTTTATTAAACCTCACTTATGTTGTTTATTTGTCTTATGTCACTTTCAAATCTTCTGTGGTGTACGGTGGCTCTGTGGGAGCATCCTCAATTTCGTTGTACCAGTACAATGACAATAAAGACTATTCTATTCTATTCTCAAACATGTGATTCTGAGTCCCTTCTTACAGAGTCCTATTCTCATCTTTTTCTTTTCCTTGTTCACTTTCTTGTTCTTATTCTTATCATTATAAGTTACCCGTTTAGTTATTTTAATCTCCTTGTCTTCCCTACTCTCCTGTCACACCCCTTCGCTCCTCCCTTTATCTCATACATGTTAACAATAATCCAGAAAAAGAAGAAAAAAATGATGATAATACAAACTGAAAAGGAAGAATACAAAAAAGTGAATGAAAAAATGTAAAAGCTTCTGGGATAAATATTAATTACCCAGCAGTTTAGCAATTAGATGAATAAATAGGGCCTGGGGGCACCTGAGGAAGGCGTCACCCCTGCATTATGCTATAACACAAAAATGAGCATTACAATAACCTGGGATAGACAAACTAAAGGAGGGGAGAAGGCTGAGGGTGGAAGCTAGGAGTAAATGTTTTTTTGTTTTTTCCCCTCTTTCTCTCTCTCTCTTTCCTTTCTTTTTGTTCCAACCTCATTATTCATCCATTTATTTATTTATCTAAGTATTTATTTTTCTAATTCGCTTATTCCTTTCCTACATTTCCTCCTCAGACTTACATTTCCCCCACCCAGTTATTTTCCAAACCATTTACAACACACACACACACACACACATACATGCGAACATAATAATAGGGGACTATCAGGGTGTACTATCAAAGAGGGAACCTTTATTAGCAGTCATTTTAAAAATACAAAACTAGAATTGAAAATTTACTTTTGAGGTCTTCTTTCACAATATTACTGCAAATGTGATTTTTATAATTTTTTAAAGAAATTGCCAAGAGGGGACCTGAAGCCTTGAGCGACGTCTGCCTATCAAAGAGGGGACATCCATATACTGCAGTCAAACTGGTTTATCCTGGTTCTCTCACCTATTGAGTGCTTCTTTTTCACTAAAACTTCATTTGAATCTTTAAAAATGGGTATGTAAACTTTATTGCTCGCAATATATCAACTTTTTTTGTGATAATAAATATTACAGAAATAATACTTGCCAAAGCAAAGTATACCTTTTAAAGAAGGCTCCCATAATCCTGTGAATTCAGTTTTATCTTACTTAGTATTTACTGTTAATAAC
>NW_024622393.1:0-3182 GCF_008729295.1 Plectropomus leopardus
ATTGCCTTTTTTAAAATATTTTTTTTTAAAGAAATCAATTTGCTCAGGGTTCAGAGGAATGCAGCACAAAAACTGATGTCAGTGCAGGCTTTAGAGGGTTAATATGCTCTTTGTATTTGTAAAAAACTCACTTGTTTACGTTATATGCTTATGAACTGATGATCCTTCAATTGATTGTTGACGTTTGACAGAATGATGTTCACTGTGAGCAGTGTGACACGAAAGCACGTGGAGCGTTACAATTATTAGGATTATGTCAGCGACTGTCTTCATACGATGAAAAAGCTCCGTACAGAATACGTTAACTATCATTTACTATTAAAGAGCGATTCTGCTGCCAGGATCTCCAGTCGAGAGGCTAAAACACAGCAGCATGAGCGACATATCCATCAGCGACGGCTCATTATGGCGCTGACCCCTGCACGCTGACCGCTGAGTAACTTCTGTCAGATCCGTACTGTTTTTAAGCGAGCCACCTGAAGAGATGCTGCGCCTGTACTGTAGGAGCCGGTGATGAAGCGTCGGCGGCGATCAGGAGCTGCAGGCGCGAGCTGACACTGCTGGATGAAATATAAAGTCCAAAGCTCCGGAGGGGGTCCAGGCTTAGCGAGGAGATTGCATTCTTCCATCTTTGTGCCCCCCCTCCAGGTTTCAGCCTCCGTGATATTGACCCACCACGGGGCGTCCACAGTGAGGAAATGGAGAGAGAGTGCAGAAGCAGTAGCTGTGTGGTGCTTAAAATCATATGTTTAACACACAGGATTGCTGTTGCATTGCATCTGTGGTCTGCTTTAATTCTTCACAAGCATTTCTTTAAGCTTCCCTCTTTATTTTTTTTCTGATATTGATCTGTGATGATCTTTATGATCTCTCTCTCAAAGTGTCAGAGGACACCCGGACTGCGAGGATAGATTGATTCATAAAGTTTAAAGGCGACTGCTCAGTCACAATGGCTCCTTGTAGAGTGTAGGAAAGGAGTGTTATTGCACAGCACTGTAAGCCCTGAATAATTGATAGAAAAATGAAAAAGAAAAAGAAAGCGCGGAGCGAAAGTGAGGAAAAGAGCTACAAAGAAAATTTTTTTTTGGTACCCAAACGTCATCATGTTGCAGCCTCCAGGGCCTTCACTCAGCTTCAAATCCAATTTCCCAGAAAGTCTTAAGCTTTATGGGCCAAATGATACAGCCGAGGTATTACTGTACAGGAAGACAAGGAGAGGAAGAAATGAAACATTATCACAAGGTTACGACACTGCCGGGCTTTCCACCAGGCGAGCAGATCTGATGCCGGGCATCAATCTAAAACACTGCACAGTTTTTAGGATAAGATGAATTATGATTTTGATAATGGCCAAAGCGACTCTCGGGCTGTCTCTGCCTCGAAGGCCGGTTTTCGACGAGTGGCGAGTCGCAGAAGGTCACCGCAGTGATGAATGTGTCACAACAGCGGCAATTATTTTCCATTCGCAGAGACCCTGGCCGAGGCAGGACCACGATAAAGACGCTGAAGAGAGAGAGCGCCATTGAGAACAAATGGGAGCAGTTTGTTTCAGCCAAGGTATCATTTCCTTATTTACTCTTTTTATTCAAACATTTTTATGTGTTTTTATTATGTTAATAACTATTATTTGTAGTTTACATTATATAGCACAAAGTATGATTGTCAACTTACTTCTAATGTACTTTTGTTTGGAGCGTTTTTTTTCTTTTTTCAAAACAATAATAATTGTCTGAGTGATTTTCTGTTTTCCTTACTGCATACTTTATAATACTAGCACCTTTTTCCTGATATGCATTTTATTTCTCTGTGCCATAGAGATCCATCATTATCTAAAAAGGATTAAAACTGTTGTTTCTGCCATTACTATGAACACTCAAACTGTAGTGTATTCCCATTGTAGTCCCATTTTGATACCTCGATATGTTTGCATTTCGGCCATTGCCATCTTGGATTTTGGAGCCAGAGGTGACAATATTTGGGTGAGAGGGAGGAGTGAGGGTTGGATCTGACTTGCAGTCAGCCTGTCACTCAAAGCGGCCCGGCCTTCAGAACGGGTAACTTTAAACATTTAGAAAATATAAAAGGGTGAGTTATATAAAAATGTATCCCCTGTTCTGTTGTCATGGCTGTTGAAATTAGCTTTTTTTGTGTTGTATCAGGCTGTAAACATGTTTATTTCCACTGTAAAGTTAGGCATTTTAACATGGGGGTCTTTGGGGGTTGACCTGCTTTCTGAGCTAGCCTCTAGTGGCCATTAGTGGAGTTTCAGTTTTTTTTCTACATTGGCTTCATTTTTTAGCCCTCGTAGTTGCCGCTTGTTCTTTTTTGAAAAATATTTAGTCTTTTTTTAAAATGTAAAACTAAAAATATAATTGTGACCTGTTTTTAAAGACTTACATCTTCATTGAATAGGTTTGCGGCCACAAGTAGGATGTCGGATGTTGGAAAGTATTGAGCATGTGTAACGTACCGTCAGTTATGATCCTTTCATTGCATTTGTTGATAATGGGAAAAAAAAGTATTGCCAGCATCATCCTTAAAGAAATGTCCTCATACTCTGGCACAAAATGATCATTTTTAAACAATTAAGTGTCTCCAACTTTGTTGAAGGAGTTATGTCCATTGTGCATAAGTGAGGATCACAAAAAATAGTTCCCAGTTTGGAAAAAAACTTTACTGGCTGGCTCAGAGTCATGGCCTTCAAGCACATTAGTACTCACTTTTATGGAATAAGATGCTCATCAATCACCTGGATGTAATGTTACTTTGTCCACATACTTTTGGCCATGAAGGGTATCAGTTTTCTCCTCCTGAGTTCTGGACAAACTCTGATCTCAGCAGAAGGACTTTACCCACAACTTATCTTTCAAAGTCCTCTACCTGCCACACTCTGCAGAAAGACAGGAAATCCTGCACTGTGACACCTACACTCACAGGTACACACACACACACACACACACACACACACACACACACACACTCTCTCTCTCAAAAAATGAGATGTATTTACTCACGCTCGAGCACTACACTTAATAGACCCTAAACCTAAAATCTTGATGCACAGGCACACTTACTTAAGCAGACAAACACGCATGCTTACACTCACTGACTGACTCAGTAAGAGAAAAGCATCTTCACACACACACACACACACACACACACACACACACACACACACACAC
>NW_024622394.1:0-1409 GCF_008729295.1 Plectropomus leopardus
CCCCCACCTCCTCTGTGCCGCCCCCCCTCCTCCCCCTATGCCTGGAACTAAGCACTCTGGAGGAGCAGGGGAGGCAGGAGGAGGCGCAGGTGGAGGAGGAGGTGAAGGAGCAGCGAGATGATGATGATGATGACGACGATGATGATGATGATGATGATGATGAAGGCAGTGCTCCGCCCACTAAGCTGGCTCTGCTGCAGGTGAGTTCGAAATCTCCCAGGGACTATTTTCATCAGCGGAATGATACATGGATGGCCCTGACAGTCAAAACGTTTACCAAAACGAAATCTTTAATAAAACAAAACATTCACCAAAACGAAACAAAAGTAGTCCTGCTATTACAACGTTTTGGGAAACATTACCAGCAACACTGTTTTGTTTTGGTAAATGTTGATGTGTTTTGACCCTTAGGGCTCCCGTAGTCAAAGGTCGTCTTAATCCGCCTTCTCTCTTTCTTTCTTCCTGTGATTCAGACGAGCCACGCCTCCTCCTGCTTGTCTCCACAGCAACAGACAGGAAGCAGCGCCTCCTCGCTGCTCCTGGTGTGTCAGGACACAGTGAGCCATCCCGCCCAGCTGACCAATCAGAAGCGGCGACCGGCCGACGGACTGTCGCCGGCGTTCCCGGGACACCTCCTGCCCGTGCCTGACTCCACCTCCACTGCTGTCGCCATGGACACGGCTCAGCTGGCGACGGCGCCTGTGCGGGTGAAGGAGGAGAGTCGGCGGGGCTACGACTCGGAGGACGCCAGCATGGACACGCAGCTGGAGGAGGAGGCGGAGCCCTGCGAGCGCGGAGGGGAGGAGCTCGACATCTCCTTCGACAGCCAGTTCCCCGACCTCATCTCTGACCTCATCACCGAGGAGGCCAATCCCGTCGCCGCTCACACCACCGCCGCCGTGACTGCCGCCGCCACACCAAACCCAGCCGTGTTCCCGGCGGGCGTGCGCTACATGGTGCCCCCCCAGCCCTCCCCCTCCTCCTCCTTCCTCCCGTTTCCTCACCCGCTGCCCTCCTCCTCCTCCCCCCTCGCCTCCATCACAGACTTCTCCCCGGAGTGGTCCTACCCCGAGGTAATCAATCAATCAATCAATCAATCAATCAATCAATCAATCAATCAGTCTGTCAATCAGTCCAAATATTGCCTTTTTTTCCCGCACATTTCGAAGTCAACAAAAAATTTCGATTGATATTTTTAAAAAAACAGTTGAATGAATAATTATTGATATGATAAACGGAGTGATGTTTGGATGTCTGTCCACCGGGGGACAGCACCGTCCTTCGTCTCACTCTGCTGTCTCTGAGTCCTCAGTCCGGATTCATAAATGCAGGCTTCATATGAGTGTGTAATCTGAACAGCCCTGTGTGTGTGTGTGTGTGTGTGTGTGTGTGTGTGTGTGTGTGTGTGT
>NW_024622395.1:0-1944 GCF_008729295.1 Plectropomus leopardus
GACGTGAATGCATCACTTCCTGTTTTCCTGTGCAGAAAGTCGCTGCTGGCACCAAATAATCGATAATTCTGTGAAATCCAGAGCGCTGTCTGTGGTGCTGAGATCTGAGATCTTGGGGGCCCTTTATCGGACACAGGGGCCCTCAGCGGCCCCTCCATGTGTCTCCTAGGGCCGCGTCAGTGTAAAAATGTGTGTTCAGCTAACAGACGGATTCGTGCGTTATCTTCTCTTTACGGCTCGATGTGGAGTGAAACGCTCGTTCTGTTTCTCGGCTGATCGCGTCTTGTTGCTGGTGTGAGGTTGCCAGGCAACCAGCGGAGGCTAAGCTAAGCTAACCGTTTGTCCCATATTTAGCATCGATGGAAACATCGATCTCCTCACAGAACTGCAGCTTTCTCACTCCAAACTCTGTGTGTGTGTGTGCATGTGTGTGTGTGTGCATGTGTGTGTGTGTGTGCGTGTGTGTGTGTGTGTGTGTGTGTGTGTGTGTGTGTGTGTGCATGTGTGTGTGCATTGCATGTGTGTGTGCATGTGTGTGTGTGTGTGTGTGTGTGTGTGTGTGTGTGCATGTGTGTGTGCATGTGTGTGAGTGTGTGTGTGTGTGTGAGTGTGTGTGTGTGTGCATGTGTGAGTGTGTGTGTGTGTGTGTGTGTGTGTGTGTGTGTGTGTGTGTGTGTGTGTGTGTGTGTGTGTGTGAGTGTGTGTGTGTGTCTGAGGAGGTCCTCCTGAGGGAGATGCTGCTGAGCACACAGCCTGCAGACTCCTCTCCTCCTCCTCCTCCTCTCTTCCTCCTCCTCCTCTCCTCCTCCTCTCTTTCTCCTCCTCTTCCTCCTCTCCTCTTCTTCCTCCTCCTCCTCCTCTCCTCTTCTTCCTCCTCCTCCTCCTCTCCTCTTCTTCCTCCTCCTCCTCCTCATCCTCGCTCCCTTTTCATCCATCAGTCATCTCTTCCTCGGAGGCTAGAAAGATTCCCACCTCTGAGGAGGTGCTGGTGTGGAGGAGGAGAAGGAGAGGAGGAGCAGCTCCTCCTCCTTGTGCGAGGATTCAGGCGGAGCAGATTTGATAAAATCACTGGATTTGTTTCGTGAGTGTTGAATGTTTCCGTAGAAAAGTTCTGTGCAGCTGAAAAGCAGAGATCAGACTCTGCAGGTGCGCCGCGCTTTTTATCAAACAAACCAACCGGAAATGATGACTGGCTGGGGACTACTTTCAGCGGCGGATTAATGCCCGTTTAGTGTTGTGGAGAGTTTGTCTCTTTGTGGTCGCTTAGTGTCTCTTTGGGTCATGTTTGTGTCTTTTTTAATTGTTTTTGCGGTCATTCTGTGTTCATTTTAGGCTCCTGGTAGGTGTGTTGAATAACGGATCCTCGAATATTGTTTGGTATAAAAGCTAAAATAAAGCAGCGCAGATCGAATCATATCCAGTGTGCGAGGGTTGGTGCTTCAGTCACCTCTGCAGACCCGTGAGGCCGATATGTTGAGGGACTGAGGACGATAATGAGACGCTGTTTTGTGGTTCGTCCCTCAGTGTGTCCTTGAGCTGCATCTCCAGCACGATTAGCAAATAAAACGCAGCAGATCTCAGAGTGTCTGTCTGTCTGTCTTTGATTGCCCCCCTGACAAATCAACAGTAATTAAACCCGAGGCTCCTCGGGCAGCGTCTCAGGGCCCCGTCTCAGGGCCCCGTCTCAGGGCCCCGTCACAGGGCCCCGCCGTCCTCCCGCTCTGCTTTTTACGGCTGCTGCTTGGCCGGTTTTATTTAGAGCTAAAATATTCAGCAGAGCGCTCCAGAGGCCCGACAGCGCTGCAGCTNCTCTCTGTCCACCCTCTGTCCACCCTCTGTCCACTCTCTGTCCTCTCTCTGTCCTCTCTCTGTCCTCTCTCTGTCCACCCTCTGTCCTCTCTCTGTCCTCTCTCTGTCCTCTCTCTGTCCACTCTCTGTCCTCTC
>NW_024622396.1:0-1043 GCF_008729295.1 Plectropomus leopardus
AATAATAAAACAGTAATATCAAGGTTTTAGCATAAGGTTTTATTTAATGATTATGATATAACAACTTCTACACTACGCTCCTTGCGGTTTGATTGACTCAAACCATTTCAAGATATGAGCTGTCACATATCATGACTTTGTCAGTTGGACTTTTGCATCTACATGTTAATATTTTATGTTCGGGGTACTGTCCTGCGTCTGCTGCTGATGTTCCACAAATAACACTGGGACATCAACAAAAGCTCATGGTTAGGATTAGGCAACAAAAACGGCTGTTTAAGTTTAGAAAAATACATCATGGTTATTCTTTTGGGAAGCGAACACTGGGCTCCTGGGTGAAAGTCCAGGATTTGTTGGACTCAACCACCACAGCCCCAGGGACCATCCACTTCTATATATAACAACCCGTTTTGATACTGAAGTTGTCAAATATTGCAGCTTTTGCAGTGATTTCAGCGTAAGATCCCAACATCAAAAGCTACCTTTTGTGGCTGTTGATATGCTGCTAGGCATTGTTAGCTGAGAACAAGGCCAGAAAGAACCATCTGTGGTGTATTATGCTTTGTTTGTATGGGTCTTATCTTGAGGTCAGAGGTCTAGTGATGATTACATCTTGGAGCTAGATGAGTAGAATATTGATACCAGGTGTAGCTGTCACAGAAAAATATGTTTCTTTTGTACAGAGTTCCATGTTACTGCAGAGAAAATGTCTTGTTTAAATGTCTACAAGTTCTTTGGCGTGTTACTACCTCCTACTGGTCACATTGTGTATTGCGCTTGATAGTCAGCATGCAGCGTCACATGATCAAAAAAAAGGGAAACCTGCTGCCAGGAAACAGACGCTGGTCGGTGAAAACAAGAAAATGGACACTAAAGGACTGTAACATCTCCTAAATTTTGGTCAGAAGGCGCACACGGTATGTTTTATAATTTATTTTGAACAGATGGTTTATTGAAGTTGAGGATTTATTTGTGCTGACAAAATGCTTGTGTTTGTATTGTTTATTTTACACAGTTTTTCATGGTGTTTGCTGTGCAAAGAG
>NW_024622397.1:0-3245 GCF_008729295.1 Plectropomus leopardus
CACAAAGTCGTCTGTAGAGTCTAAAGAAGTCACTTTCACCTCTGCAGATGTGTCTGTTTCAGACACTTTGGTGCTGTGAGGAGAAGCTGCGCTCTGTTTGTCTGTCTCACTGCGCTGCTGTCGGACCATCGGCTGTTTGATCCGCCATGATGAAATGCTGTGGCTGTCAAACACTCAGCTGTTCTACAGTCAAAGTCCTTCACTTTTTACATGATTGTTAAACACTTCTGTCCTCGCTGTGTTTTGGCGTGAGATTTCCTCTGTGTCATGAGAGCGTGAGACAGAGCCCAAAAGTGTGTCACGTACGGCAGATGCGTGGGATTTGGCAGACTCGGTGGGGAAAGGGTTAACAGACTTTTTAATAACCGAAATACATGTCCACCCTGGAGCGGGCTGTTGGACATGTCTGCGCGCTGGAAGGAGCTGTGGCACATTTCCGCGGTGGAGCAGGCTGCAGACATGAAGTCTTAAGAAGTCACTTTCCACCTCTGCAAATTTGGCGGTTTCAGCGCTGTGGCTTTCAAACACTCAAAGTTGTTCACTATTTGGTTTTCCGCGGCTCTATATCATATATTTATTTATCAACACATTTATAACACCAGGGGCACAGCGAGCAAAACTTTGCATGCCGTGGAAATGTGGAACACACTACCAACCGAAATAAAATTAACAAAAGGTATTAAGATTTTTAACTAAAGTTTTATTTTTGGCTGACGTGAAATATGAGTAATTTAACTATTTTATGTCTTATAGTTGAGTGTTTTAATTGTGTTTAACCTTGATATTTGTGATTTTCTCCTTTTTTTACTGTATGTTTTTATGCACATTATGTATCCTTGATATCTTCTCTATTTTTTTTCCTTTGTATTTACTAAAAGCAGAACTACGGACAGGAGTTCGAAAATTGCTCCTGAGCCCCCTCTGACCTCTTGTCTCCTGTCTCTCGTCTCTTGTCTCCTGTCTCCTGTGTCCGCCCTCAGATACCTGCAGGAGGTGGGCTACACAGACACCATCCTGGATGTCAAGTCTCAGAGAGTGAGAGCGCTGCTCGGTCTGACCGGAGACTCAGGAGACAAACCGTCAGAGAAGAAAGCCGAACCCATGGTCAACGGCACCGAGCCGTCCTCCCTGAAGGACAGCGGCATGGTCAGGTAACAGAGGACAACATATCATGATTTATATCTCTCCAAAAAAAAATGCAGGTTTTAATTGTCTCCGCCAGACTCACCTCCTCTCCTCGCTCTCTCCTGCCAGTAAACCCGACATGTCGGACTCGGCCACCGTGCTGGAGGCCTTCAAGTTCATCGAGAGCGCCGCAGCAGAATTCAGCGACGATGACGAGGAGGAGGACAGCGAAGGACGGGACAAGACCATCTTAGACCTGGCTACAGTAAGACATGAACACACTCAGCACCTGATTCCACGGGCAGCATGACGATGACATTATGTCTCAGACACTGGTCATTTTTTCTTGATTTTTGTGGTCATTTTCCTTGATTTTTGTGGTCATTTTTCTCTGATTTTGTGGTCATTTTCCTTGATTTTTGTGGTCATTTTTCCCTGATTTTGTGGTCATTTTTCCTTGATTTTTGTGGTCATTTTCCCTGATTTTGTGGTAATTTCATACATGATATATTTTATGTATATTATACTTTGCTCTCTGTCTATTCGATGTCCAGTGGCTGTGAGCAGGAGCATTAATTCTGCTGCTGATGTAACATTAGTCGAGTGAAACGTGATCTCGGACCCATGCAGGGAATTTTATTTTGAAAATCGAGCAACATGTTTGACTTCACAGTGAAACAAAAACACAAATCTCAGCTCGTGATATGTGAAACAAAAACAAACAAACAATGTAGCGTAAGGAAGACGGTGGTGACCTGTGATGCCATTTCCTGTCTGATGTCGCCAATAAAAAAACAGATTTTCTAAAATCTGTCTCACCTGTGTGTCCTCACAGATGGTGAGGAAGAAACAGTCGTCCACCCCGTCGTCCACGACCTCTGACCTCAGCGACGACCCCGACACGGAGGAGGCTCTCAAGGGGTTTGACTTCCTGGCGAGTCCGGACGAGCTGGACGGATCGCCGGAGTCCAGGAGCGGGGAGGACAGCGGAGAGTGGGGTGAGACACGAGGACACTTGAGACGTTTGGAGGACGAGTTTTTAATCACGTGTGCAGGTTTTTACTGACTGAAAACATGTAAAGGTTTAACGCGTTAGACGCGGCCAGATAGTGCGGAGACATTCTGACGTAAAGACAAAGACGTCTGTGTGCTGTGTTGAGGAGACATCGACTGAGATGAACTAGGGACAGTGTCCCCGAACCAGTTCAGAAATACTCAACCTGCTCTGACCAGGGGACACTTTTACAAAATGACAGGAGGCCAGGGGCCCGTCACAGCAGCGCCACATACTGTTCTAGGATTTTAGGACATTTCTCAGATTTTAGGACATTTCTAGGATTTTGGGATGTTTCTGCTACCTTATGACGTTTCTGGAATTTAGGATGTTTTCACGATTTAAGGACATTTGTTTGATTTTAGGACATTTATTGAGTTTAGGATGTTTCTACGATTTCAGGACATTTTGAGGAATTTAGGACATTTGTCAGAATTTTGCATGTTTCAAGGATTTCAGGACATTTCTAGGATTTTAGGATGTTTGTAGGATTTTAGGACATTTCAAGAATTTTAGTGCATTTCCAGGATTTTGGATCGTTTCTACGGCTTTAGGACGTTTCTGGTATTTTAGGATCATTTCACAATTTAAAGACATTTCTTTGATTTAATGACGTTTTTCAGATTTAAGGACGTTTGGCGGATTTTAAGACATTTATTGGATTTTAGGATATTTCTACGATTTCAGTACATTTCAAGGAATTTATGACATTTGTCAGAATTTTGCATGTTTCAAGATTTCAGGACATTTTTAGGATTTTAGGATGTTTGTAGGATTTTAGGATATCTGTCAGGGGCCAGACGTGTCTTGCGGGCTGTAAGTCGAGGATCATTTAGAGCACGTGCTGTTGTACGTGTGATGTGTGATAATCTGAATTTGACAGTGTTTTTGTATGAAATACACACTCATGTTTTCTCCTTCAGAGATTACTCCTCTGCACCAATAAACAAGCGTAATGTTGAGTGTAAACAGCTGATAGAAACTTTTATTGACGTTTTAATCGACATGAATATCCCGTCAGTCGGTCCGACTGCTTCGTGCAGAATTTAAAGAAATGTTTTCACGA
>NW_024622398.1:0-1184 GCF_008729295.1 Plectropomus leopardus
TGCTTGTAATATTGCCCCGTGTTTTATTACACAGCTCAACTTTAAAAATACTACGTTCAGTACCTTTCAGTAACTGTAACTAGTGCTCCACGCTGCTCACTGATAACCGGTAGTTTGAATACAGACCGTAGACTGTATATACGGTCTCTGATACAGACACGGTAAGACCTCCATATTACAGCTTTACAGCCAGCAGCGTATGGATGTGATGTAAAATGTTAAAAATGATGAATTACAGCAAAAATATCCATTACTACGGCCAGCACAAAGCCTGTGCTGTGTCAGAGACTCTTAAGCACGTTCTCGCGGAAGAGTCCCGCAGGTCCGATGCGAGTTCATTTTATGTCTGGAGAAATGTCCGAATTCTAAATTTTGATTCGGAAAATAGCGCATTTTACGTCTTTAGGACTTTTTTATTTTTAATAATGGCTACAAAAAAATGCGTTCTGAAAAGTCAACATGTCTCAAAAATAATTATCCAGTGATTTAAGGGGGTCTCTTTCCCAATGTTAACAAACGGGGAAAAGTCTTTCTGGGCCAGTGTGCATCACGTGACGCTGTAGTTCCACTTTCGGCCACTATGTAAATTTTGCTTCAGAGGGTGGCGCACTTCCTGGGGGCTTGGAGGGAATGCACAGTGCATGCAGGTGGTGTGGCCTCTGCAGTGAGCTATGAAATCTGTTTGTTTTAGTCAAGATTATGCTAAAATATATTTTCCCCAACTATATTTAAAATCCCTGTTAAGAAACACAAGGTCAGTGATTTTTTTTCAGCATTCTGAGCAAAGTCAACGCAGTTCTAAAACTTACCAAAGTTAATACAGTTTTAAGTTTGGTGCACCCAAAACACAACCACATCAAAGCTTCTGATAAATCTAACCTGAAAACCCTTCATCACCCCTCAGCATTGGACTCCTGTAAGATACTGGTGTTTGGCCCTGGAGATTCTGCTGAGCTACAAGATCATGTTGATGGGAATCACCCAGCCTGAAGGTATGGTCAAGTTTCTGTGTGATGTACGTGTGGGGCAAGATGATTAGTGACTCCTGTAAGATACTGGTGTTTGTGGCCCTGGAGATTCTGCTGAGCTACAAGATCATGTTGATGGGAAGGGAGGGCAGAATAGATCACAGCTGCCTAGTCAGAGTTTAGTGTTTTACTTTGTTGCTTTGATTCAAAGCACAT
>NW_024622399.1:0-1589 GCF_008729295.1 Plectropomus leopardus
GTGTGTGTGTGTGTGTGTGTGTGTGTGTGTGTGTGTGTGTGTGGGCGGGTGTCAACGTTATTGTACTATAATCCACTTTGACCACATACTGGCAGGGGGTCTTGCTTCCCCATAGAGCCTTGGATTGGATTACATGGTGTCGTACACGGCTTAGGGACCAAACATAGTTCAAACCGGCGAAAGTTGAGATGCACTTCCTCAGCGCCTCGCCTCATGTCTCCTGTTACCTTTTGTGTTGTGATATAAAAAATGGTCTTGTCGACAACTGATTTCAGATTCTGCTTGATCAATACAGCAGTTTTTAACTGGCTGAAACTGCAGCAGCGACTTTAACACTGAAAAAAAATTGATGACTTTTTATGCTGAAATCTTTAAATCCAGCAGCATTTCTACACACTAAGAACCTCAGTATGGCTTAAATGAAGTGCTTTTTGAATTTAACACCTGCCTCACACATCTATCCAACATCAGAAATTTAGGGGGGCTGTGTCCTCTGTAAAACTGATAATCAAATGCCCACTTTATTTCAATTAGCTGTATGCAGATGCACGACTATGACTTATTTCTCTTCTTAGCACAACTTTTTATGTGAACATGTGAGTGCAGCACTATAAATATCTTTGAGGAGAAACTGCAAGTGAGCTGTTGTCCATATTTTAATATTTTTTCCTGAGAACTACATACCATCCAGAGCTATTTTCTGCTAGATTTCGCACTGCCAACAGGACACTGAAGTGACATCCTGTAAACTGGCTGGCAGTTAGTATAGCAACAGCATTTTTGCTGCGATGAGTTTGTATTTTCACTCTCACATACAGTATGTGCTCAGTAAAGCCTGGATTTCAGTGTCAGTCCATTTGTCTGTTTTCTTCCATTTTTTCATTATGATCAGTTGCTTGTTTTTCCAGCTTTGTAAAAAAAGTCAGTTGCCAGTGCTGCATTGGGAGGAAAGGAAAAGAAAAGAAATAATTGGAATCAGAAATACTTTACTGATCCCTGGGGGGAAATTGTGGTTCATTACAGTCACTGATGCCAGCAAAGAGAATTATAGCAAGTAGAAATATTTACCACCACAAGTGAATATAAAATATGAAATAGAAATACAGTAGTAGTAAACAATGAAAATGAAATATATTTGTAAAGAATAAAATAAAATATAAATTTAAAGAAATACATAAATAGACAATTGGCATTAGTATGTGAATGTTTAGATTATATGGACAATGTGCTAAGTGTGAAAAGTATGTAAAATATAAAACTGCACCTCATAAGATAAGATATGCCTTTACTGTCTCCCTTAGGAGAAATTTATCTTTGACATTTGAAAGAACGCAGGCCACATACATACATAGTCACACTGCAATTAACACACAGCATCCCCCTGATCCATACACCCCAAGATTATTGCACAAATGCCCACCTCATGATGTTCCAGTGCTGGGGCAGTACCAACCCTGAAATAGCAGCTAAAAAAGTCCCTCAAGCCAATTAATGGCTCACCCGGTAGAGTGTGCGCCCCATGTAGGTTCAATTCCATCCTGAGTCTTTTTCTCCACTTTACTGTCGCTCTCCAACTGTGGTTATAAAGT
>NW_024622400.1:0-1125 GCF_008729295.1 Plectropomus leopardus
TGTAATATTCTACAGTCACATGAACAGTCTAGAACTATAACATTCTACAGTTACATCAACATTCGACAACTGTAACATTCTACAGTAACAGAGACATTCTACAACTGTAACATTCTAGTTACATCATAACATTCTAGAACTTTAACCTGCTACTCTTACATCATAACATTCTGTTACTTTTACCTTGCACAGTTACATCATAACATTCTAGTACTGTAACATTCTACAGTCACAGCAACATTCTAGAACTGTAACATTCTACACTTACATTTTAACATTTTATTTCTTTAACACTCTACAGTTACAGCAGCATTCTACAACTGTAACATCTAACGCTAACAGTAACATTCTAGAACATTAACATTCTACAATTACATCATAACATTGTAGAACTGTAACATTCTACAGTAACAGCAACATTCTACAACTGTAACATTCTAGTTACATCATAACATTCTAGAACTGTAACATTCTACACTGCCATCATAACATTCTATTACTTTTACATTCTACAGTTACATTCCAACACTCTAAAACTGTAATATTCTACAGTCACATGAACAGTCTAGAACTATAACATTCTACAGTAACAGAGACATTCTACAACTGTAACATCCTAGTTACATCATAACATTCTAGAACTTTAACTTGCTACTCTTACATAATAACATTCTGTTCATTTTACCTTGCACAGTTACATCATAACATTCTAACATTCTAGTACTGTAACATTCTACAGTCACAGCAACATTCTAAAACTGTAACATTCTACGGATACATCATAGCATTCTAGAACTGTAACATTCTACACTTACATTTTAACATATTATTACTTTAACACTCTACAGTTACAGCAGCATTCTACAACTGTAACATCTAACGGTAACGGCAACATTCTAGAACATTAACATTCAACAATTACATCATAACATTGTAGAACTGTAACATTCTACTTACATCATAACATTCTAGAACTGTAACATTCTACAGTAACAGCAACATTCTACAACTGTAACATTCTAGTTACATCATAACATTCTAGAACTGTAACATTCTACACTGCCATCATAACATTCTATTACTTTTACATTCTACAGTTACATTCCAACACTCTAAAACTGTAAT
>NW_024622401.1:0-1687 GCF_008729295.1 Plectropomus leopardus
GGGGTTTCCTCCGCATCCACGCCGAGTGAAGTAAGCTTCGTTTCTTCACATCGATCTCCCTCCAGAGACTTTGTTTTGGGTTCCGACCCGAAGAACGAACTTTGTGCAGAATTGCTTCACCTTGCTTCGTGTTTGATTTGGTCTGGGTTGAATAAACGTCATTACCAACTACTCCTGTTTACCGGTGTACTGCATCTGGGTTCACACAACACCCGTTACAGTACAATCTGGCCAAACATGGACCCAGCAGATAACACCGCTCTCCAGTCCCGTATTGCCCGCGTTGAGGGAATGTTGCAACAACATAAGGCTCAGCTCACCTCTAACGCAGCCGAAGCTCGCCAATCGGCTTCAGCGTTGGAACATGCGCTAACCCAGTTAGCCACCCAAGTGCAGCAGATGGCTTCCTCGCTGACTCAGCACGCTCCGCCAACACCGGCTCCCGCCTCGCCTGCACCACCACAGACGCTAACGCTCAGCCCGGTATCCGAACCTCGAGTGGGGGTTCCTGAACGATACGCCGGGGATCCAGAGGGCTGTAACCCGTTCCTGACGAACTGTTCGATCCTGTTTGCCCTGCAGCCACACACCTTCGCCACTGAGGGAGCCAGAGTCGCCTTCACCATTAATCACCTCACCGGCAGAGCACGCTTGTGGGGAACGGCGGAATGGGAGAGAGGCACGCCAGCTTGTGCCTCCTTCCAGTCCTTCGCGGAGGAATTACGAAAGGTTTTCGGACCAGTTCCAGCGGGACCTGACGCCACCGGGGGTCTCCTGAGTCAGAGACAGGGGAATCGGACAGTCGCAGATTTCGCCATTGACTTCAGAACCCGGGCCAGGCTGAGCGAGTGGAACATGGCGGCTCAATGTGACGCCTTCCTCAACGGGCTAGCTCCATACATAAAGGACGAGTTGGTTTCGTTCGACCTTCCCAGCTCATTGGATGGCCTGATTGAACTGACCACAAGGCTAGACAGGCGGATTCAAGCCAGAAGGAGAGAGCAACGGTTGGAGGGAGCCGATCATCGATTCCCCATCCGCCAGCATGGGCCACCTGCTAACCCCGGTCTTCATTCTGAAACCACCCCGGGAGCAGAACCCATGCAGGTGGGTCGCACCAGCCTGCCGCCCGAGGAACGGGAGAGACGACGTCGTGGGAACCTCTGTCTCTACTGCGGCCAGGCCGGCCATTTTGTTTCATGGTGTCCAGCAAAAGGGAGGGCTCAGCGGTAGACGGGGGCATCCTGCTGAGCCGATCACTGAACTCTGCCCCTAATCAACGGCCACTGTTCCATGTCCAGCTTCTGTTGGCGGAGGGATCCCACACCCTCGCCACCTTCATAGACTCTGGAGCTGATGTTAACCTCATTGATGAGGAACTCGCCCGGCAGCTGGAGATCGAGCTGGATCCTCTGCCCCGTCCTATTCCGGCCAGCGCGTTAGACGGTCACCTCCTGGGAAGAGTCACCCACCAGACCACGCCCATCTCCATGCTCCTGTCAGGCACGCACCTCGAGACCATCAGTTTCCATGTGCTAAGGTCTCCGAATCTCCCCCTGATCCTTGGCTACCCCTGGCTGCGTCGTCATAATCCCCACATTGACTGGTCTACGGGGTCCATTTTGGGGTGGAGTCCCTCGTGCTGCCAGATCTGCCTTCAACAGACTGTCACGCCCTTGCCACCTGC
>NW_024622402.1:0-4220 GCF_008729295.1 Plectropomus leopardus
GTGCGCGTGAGTGTGTGTGTGTGTGTGTGTGTGTGTGTGTGTGTGTGTGTGTGTGTGCGTGTGTGTGTGTGTGATAATATTGTAAGTGTGTGGTTTGGCCCCTGACTCTAGATTCTTTTCAAAGATTGGAATATGTCCTTTGACAGGAAAATTATCAGGCTGGTCACCAGAGTTAAATGATGGAAATAATTTAGAAATTCAAATCTACATTGCATCAATGGGGAATTGACTCTGTCATTACCAAAGAGCAATAAACATGTGTGATGAGCTTTGACTTCCAGCTTCAAGTCAGAGTCCTCTCATGCATGCATATAGGAGAGGGAATAAACTACAATTACAGCCTAGTGGTATGCCTCCAGTACCAGTCCAGCTGCAGTTACAGTGAATGATATCACATAGCAGTTGACCTTTGACATTTTGGATATATAATATAATCACTTTATCATTTTATACTATTAGACATTTGTGGGAAATTTTGTCAAAATTTCACTATTAATTTTTGAGTTATGGGGAAAAACATGTTTTTTTTTAGGTCACAGTGACCTCTGTCCTTTGACTTTCGACCACCATATTCTAATAAATTGAGTCAAAGGGGATATTAGTGCCAAATTTGAATAAATACCCAGACTGTGCACAAGGTCACCTTGACCTTGACCTTTGACCACCAAAATTGAATCAGTTTATTGTCCAGACAAAGTGGACGTTTGTGCCAAATTTAGAGAAATTCCCTCCAGGTGTTCTTGAGATATCATGTTCACATGAATGAAACAGACAAGGTCACTGTGACCTTGACCTTTCACCTATGACCAGTCAATTCTAATCAGATAATCGTTGCGTCCAAGTGGAAGTTTCTGCCAAATTTCAAGAAATTCCCTCAAGGTGTTCTTGAGATTCGTGTGCAAGAGCATGGGATATATGTACACACGCAAGGACATACAGACTTATGTACGGACATAAGGACAACAAACAACCTGAAGACAAAATGCCTCTGGTCACAGCTTTCCCCTGCATGGAGGAATAAAAGAAGACAATTCCTCTTAAAATAGAAGTATACATTTCTTTATAGTTCCTATTTTAGCAATCATCCATCCTCCAAAAGTTATAGCCCAATATCTAGGGTCAAAGGTCATTAGCAGGGGTTAAGGTCAGACATTGACAAAAATATATACTTCATGCTTTTAAATGCTAGACAGTTCGCTTTTACTCCTCAGCAAATCTGTCAGAGCAGGAGACAAAGCTTTAAGTGATTTTACTTGTTCTCTGGCTCTGCCCAGGACGCTCTGCTCTGAGTATCTTATAATGAGCAGTTGGCCAACTTGTATATGATTCTGATTATGGTGCTTGGACGCCGCTCTGTGTTTTGCTGTTTATCCCCGCCAAACCTGTGTGTGCCAGCTCAAATAATGTCCACCCTGCTTGAATAACACAGCATGAGAAAGTCCGACATTTCAGCCCGCCAATGACTGATGTGTCTCCTGCCGCTCTTTTTTTCCCCCCTCGGAGTTCTTAAATGTACATTTTTACATTTTGAGTGTTCAGCTGACAGGCGTCCTCAGAGCGCCTTGGAATAATTAGAAAGTGCCAAATTAAAGGAGGATTATGGTTTATTACAGTCTTATTTTTCAAGTTTTGTCAACTATATACATCAGTTGAGTCAGCCGACTCAAGATTACTAACTAGATTACATATGAATGTGGAGTACTTACAGCGTCAAAAATTAGCCCTTTCTAAGTTCCGCCCCTTTCGCTCTGAGCTCCTATAACAGTTGAGTAAGCTTAGAACATGGCAGAACCTCGGGTGACTGTATTTAGATATGCTATGTACTGGGCTCATCTGTGTTGAAAAGAAAACTACATTTAGAAGATGGATTGAAGATGTGGCTGGGGACTGTCACAATCTACACTGACAGATTACAATTTATATATTCATACACAATGTAATGTATACATATCCAATGCAACGGGTTTTAAAGAGGAGTTAGAGCCTACAGGTGGATGCTGGGGTGGAGGTGAGGTTTTTTTAATTACTATATGCACAACAGCTGCAAGTGACATCACAGCTCTCAGGTGAGTAGTGTAACAACAAGCATGGCATAAAAGAGTGATGATTAAGGTAAAGCGCTGTAATCAAGAGCATGCATTGGATATACAGTATGTTGCAGTGAGAAGAGTATGCAGCTTGTAGGCTTTTCTTCATTCACAGTATGCAGTTGTGGAAGAAGTACTCAAAGTTTTTCAAACATTTCAACAGTTCAAACATTGTACTTTTTAGCTCTTCACGTTTATCTGACAGCTTTAGTCACAAGTTACTTAGCAAATTAATCTTTTTGTATAAAAAATTGGAGCTAAAAAAAATAACATTTTGATACAAAAAATGTTTTTTACTTTTAATACTTTAAATACATTTTGATTATACTTAATTACTTTTACTCAAGCAACATTTTAATGCACTGCTTTGAGTAAAGGAGCTGCATACTTCTTCCATTTCTGACAATTTTACAGTTCACATTTTTAATTCAAAAATGACTGGCTTACCTGAGGGTTTGTTTAAATGCTGTATGACTTTCTGACTGCTCATGTTTGTCATGTAATGGCAACAGGGTAAGGTCATAAGATGGTTAAGGTTATTTGAGATGAATTTATCAAGAAGGCATTGTTACAAACTTGGGATGAGGAAATATAACATTTAACAATAAATAAAACTTAAAATGTCAAATCACAGAAAAGTGGATTTTTTATTTAAAACTCTATTAAAGATTTGAATAGTCCAATTTAATATGTGGTTAATCTAATTATGATGGGGATTTTAAATAATAATTAATATATGGATGATAACTCTGATCTACAAAGTTCTGGCATTACAATCAACTAACAGACGATGGTCAAAGCTAGTAAAACTAGAGCTAGTAAGCCAGGTAGAAGGCTATTTCTTTTTTTTTTTTTACTTCAGTCCTTGAAGACCAAAGTGGAAAAAAAGAGAGTTAACAGAAAGGTAGAAGGTTCTTCAAGGCAAGGAGCAAACTAAGGCCAACACAGGGGGAGAATATGGAGGGGAGAGATATGATTCAGCACTGAGAGAAGGATGTGAGGAACAGCAGAAAGTTTTCAGCCGTTCTCTCTCTCTGTCTCTCTCACACACACACACACACACACACACACACACACACACACACACACACACACACACACACTGATGCTGGACTACCAATCAAGAAGGGACGGGAGATATCGCACACATACGGCTCTCTCGCAGGCTTCCAGCATCGTATTAACACGAGTGAGGCGATCTTTTTTTCTCTGCAATCCCAAAAATAACACATTGCATAACACGTTCTCGCCATACTGCTCCTTAATATTTTGCTCTCAGTCTCCCTCGCTCTCTCTCTTTGTACATTTCTCTCACATGTGGAGACTGGAGGTGGGATGTGCTGTGTGCTGGCTTTTGATGAAATACGGAAGAGGTACTTTTTTAATGTTCAGCCAAGCTGGAGAGGACGGGTTATTGAGGGCAGAGTGCTGGCTAGATTGGCTGTGGTGAAGTGGATGAGACATAGATAGAAAGAAAGAGCAGTGGATGTCTACTACAAATAGTAAACTTTATGCCTCTTGCAGCAAAAAGACAATACTGAGTGTTATCTGAGCTGCAGGCAGCAGACATGAACTAAATAGCTACAACAACCTGGCAGTCAGGACTTGTAGACAAACCTGGCAATCTTGATAAGACCGACTGCATCAGCCCTGCCAACGAGAGGTGGAGACTGAGCAACACTTCCTGCTTCACTGCAGCCAGGAGAAACCAAGTCCTTTAGCAAAACAGAACTCAGATGTCACACATAGTTTCATACCAAACTAAATTAAACATTTCCTTGGGAATAAGTCTGATATAGCAGCAAAATATGACAGCTCATGAGACTCAACTAACCTTAAAAATGGGACTGCTCTTTTCTTTTGTCCTTTTTTCAATACTATGAAATAGTAAATGTTCAATGTTAAATCTTGTATTCATTTATTTTACACAATTTATTTATTTTTGTCCTTAGCCCCTCCCAAGAGAGGACCATGGCCATATGATGCACTTCATTCAGTAACCAAGTGTTTCCTATACATTGATCTATTTAAGCCTTTAAAACATAATCAAAATGGCTGGATTCCTTTCAAAACATGGGAAGAAGGTGATAAGCATCTTAACAATAAATGACCCAAAAATGAACACACAAAAAA
>NW_024622403.1:0-1184 GCF_008729295.1 Plectropomus leopardus
CAAAAAAGGGAAAAGTGTCCCAAAAACTATATTTATAATTATAATCATTTTTTAATGAAAAAAAAATATGTTACAATTATCAGCAGCTTCTGTCTCTTGTCTTGCCTTTACACAGCTTTATTGTGAAATTCAGTCCACTACTTTACTGGTTTAGTTCCCTCTCAGCACACTTACTACCCATGCTGCACTTCCTGCTCAGCAGCAAACAGCAGACTGACACAGTTAGAGACCAACTGGAGGAGTTGGGACTGGCTGGGGCTGCAGTAAGCCAGCGGATGTTACAGAAAAAAACATAAACATGTATAAGGCACAAGCTAGATTTGTTAGTCTTGTTTTTAAATAAAAATAATTGATGACATATATCAACAAATACAGGTCATTTTCTTGTTTGATTTTGTCTTTTATTCTTTTGTGCATATATTCAGGTAATTTCCCTGTAACATTTTATCAATTTTTTTATGCTTGTCATGTCTTATTAAGTTGCTCCTTGTCTCATCCCCAAGTACTGTATTTGAAAGAAATTAAATCAATTGCTCAGGTTTGAAAGGGTTAATAACAGTATCTGGGCAGAGGTCTATTTTTCACGAGTTATGTATGATTGCAGTAAACGATTATTTGCATTAGCGTAATAGTAACTACATGATGATAATGACAGGATCCATATACTACCAGCAGCAGCAGGAGCAGCAGGAGGAGCAGCAGGAGGAGGCTGTGCTCCTTCATATGCAGACAGACAGAGGGCAGCACGGCTCCCTCAATGCTGCTGCTGGACTGGAAGAGAAGCTGCCATCAGTTCGCAGGCTGAGGACACAGAGCTGTGAATGTGCTGGGACATGATGTACTGAACGCTGTGTGCTGCTGCTCAAAACACACACACACACACACACACACACACAAACACACGAGACTAAACTGCTGTCTGCTCAAGTGTCGACATTTAAGAGATCCACAAATATTGCTGTTATCATAGTTCTCAAACACATATACAGAATTATTGGTGGACACTATCATTTCTGAATTATTTTTTTATTTTCATTTTTGTTATCTATTTATTTAATATCTTTGGTATTTCATTCAGTCATGTTCATTATGTTGCTGTTGTTTTATGTTGCCTGTTAACTTTTTGTTTTTTCACATTTTTAAATTAAGTTTTGTTCAGTCTGGTATTTTGTATTCACCTTTGT
>NW_024622404.1:0-1787 GCF_008729295.1 Plectropomus leopardus
AAAACTTTTGAGTCGGCCTACTTCTCCTATAGCTGCCAACAGCCTGCCGACATTCACAGTTAGAGAAAGGCTGAAAATAAGCTCGTGCTTGTGGCCCCGGGCCCCCAAAACATTACATCTGCCCCTGGTAATAATAATGAGAGCTCAGCGCGAGCCCGGATGAGACACGGAGCGATGCGTCCTGCTGTTTCTAAATAACTCATCCAAAGTCTGATTACACCTGAAATGCTGTGGCTGTCAAACACTCAGATGTTTACAAAGTCCTTCACTGCATTTGGTTCCTTGCAGCTCTGTTCTTATTATCATTGGCTGTTCGTGTTATCAGTCAAAACATGGCTGGAATGCGTTCTTTTCACATAATATCGACTACGTCTCATATTTCAATCGAGTTAACGTTATATCGCGATTGATATCGTTATGGTTTTATCGCTCAGCCCTACATATAAGGTTGTGCTGCGAGATGGCGGAACACAAAAATCAGCCGTCGGATTCCTCTACAATGACGATGGATCATGGAAGTATTATGGGATGTAGTGACACGAACAGGTAACGGTTCTCTCCCGAAGCCCCAAAATGGCGACTGCGTGACGCCGCGGTCAACTACACACGAAAAAACCCTCTTTGAGTACGTTTTACTTCACTGTGTGCAGCCGCAGTCTTCGCACACACACTCTACAACATCCATATAAACTGTATAGCTGACAAATATTATCAGATCCCGCTCAATAAATCATCTTTTCAATAAAACTCACTTAGCTAGCCCCGTTAGCTGTTAGCATGTTTGACTTAATTTAAACTCACCAAAGTCCCAGTAAGTCCAAAACGTCTCCTAACAGGACAACGTCCATCCGACTGTTATTAAGCAAGTTCTTTTTCTGAAGCAGGTATCCAGTTCTTCTGAGCTGTACACATCTTTTCCCTCTGTCTCTCGGTACGTCGGTACCTCACTCCGCCCACCAGGGGTCAGAGGTCACCTGCCTTCGCTTCACAGATTTCCAAAATAAAATTCTCCTGCTTTTACAATTAAATCAAAATCAAACCCGAAAACTGCATAGAAATATTTATTTACAGTCTGTGATCAAAATTCTCAGAAAATTAAAAATAGACAGATGAAATTTTATGCTACATTATTAAATCACTTTTTTTTAAAAAAAAACAAAAAAAAAAACAACTATTTTTATAGAAAGCCATTTCTATAATCTCTTTTTAATAGATTATGAATATATGGTGAATTGTACTTATATTTTGTATTTTGTCATTAAAAATTGTCATTAAAAAGACAAAAATGGGGGGGGGGCAACTTGGCAAGAAATTTTGCAAAAATTGCAAGTGTAAAATGTCAAGAAAACTATATTTTTTACAATCATCACAAGTGAATTTTTTTTTTTTTTTTTTTTTTTTACACAATTATTGTAATTTAAAGCAACAGGTAATTTTTTCCAGGTAATTTCCTTGCTTCTTTGTTGTTGTGGTTGTTTTCTGTTTTTTCCATGTTTTTTGTTTGTATGTTTTTGGCGGATTTTCCTTGTACATTTTTCTATTTTAACTTATTTATTACTTTATTTCAAGCCAATTAGGTCAAGTCTCACTTCCCACAGCAAGAAACACTACACCTGTCAGGTGTGTCTGCACGCCAACCCTGTCTCTGAGATATTACATTATTTTATGCATAAAGACGATTAGGGCCATGTTAAACAACAAAAAATAGGTTAGATTTGAAAATAAAGTCTAGTATTAGAAGAATGAAGTCAAAATTTTGATTAAAAAAATTGTAATATTAGATTGAT
>NW_024622405.1:0-1887 GCF_008729295.1 Plectropomus leopardus
TGTGTGTGTGTGTGTGTGTGTGTGTGTGTGTGTGTGTGTGTGTGTGTGTGTGTGTGTGTGTGTGTGTGTGTGTGTGTGTGTGTGTGTGTGTGTGTGTGTGTGTGTGTGTGTGTGTGTGTGTGTGTGTCTTTGACCACTGTCATTACCAGCTTCTGGCCTCAGGGTGAGAGACAGCCACTCTAAGACCTCTCTCTCTGTCTTTTCACATCTCCATTAGTTTCTTTGTCCCGTCGTCCCCTCAGGTTACTGTGAGTGCGTGTGTGGTGTGTGTGTGTGTGTGTGTGTGTGTGTGCGTGTGTGTGTCGTACTGTGTCTTTCAGGGAACAGGGACATACATTAGTGCCCTCCTCAATATTTCCGTCTCTTTATCTTTTGCACCAGCGGTATTCAGAGCTTTCAACCAATCAGATGAGCTCCTCTTGTTCACACTAAAAACAAGAAAAGATACCATCAGATGAGATATCTGACGGTGTAAACCTTGAGTCTTCTTGTTTAGTGATTTCACACGCTGTCAGATAAGTTGAAGGGTTATACGCTTCTTCTTCAGACCTGCACAAAGGCTCATAAAAGCTTTCATAACCCGCTGAACAATAACACACACTGCAGTTGTCTTGGTAGTTTCTGTAGAGCTAACACACATTTGGGACGTAAAAGGTTTTCACTCGACAATACTCAGATAGTAATAATGGTTGCACATCATGCTTAACCTGCATCTTTTTGTATTTTATCAGTTAAATTCAGTTACCAACATTAAAAATGTCGTACATTGTAGTTTATCTAAAAGGGGCAGTTCACCCCGAAATCACAAATACATATTTTCCCTCTTGCCTGTAGCACTATTTCTCAGTCTAGGTTGTTTTGACATGAGTTGCAGAGTGTTACAGATATCGACCTTAGAGATGTGCGCCTTCTCTTCAACACTATGGAACAAAATGGCACTCAGCCAGTGGTGTTAAAGACAACAAACAACAAAAAAATACATTTTAAAAATTCAACAGAAATCATGACCTGGTTACTCAAGATAATCCACAGACGTTGTTGTGAGCAGCTTCATGTAGGAGCTATTATCTTTCTACCGAGCTTCACATGCAAAGTGTATCACTGCGCATAAGGGACCGTGCATCTACTGTGAGCTCAGAAAGCACCAGTGATCTCACAGACATTACAGTTCAGCTGAGGAGAGGGACGCCATTCATGTTTACATCTCCTGCTGTCACGAGCACGAACTTCTTGTCCGTGAGTTGATGCATGCTCTCTTTTGTGTTGTGATACAGTTGGAACTTGCAAACCTGTAGTTTGGCAGAAAAGAAAAGAAACATCCAAAAAGTTAAATGACACTGCTCCAGGATTATCTTAAGTAACCAGGTCATGATTTCTGTAAAGAGAATTTTTCAAATGTATTTTGTGTTTTGCGCTCTGAGCACCACAAGCCAAGTATTAGCCATTATATTGGAGAGAAGACAAACATCTCGACGGCAGATATCGCGATTTCACTCTCATATCTGTCAGCAAGCCTTGAAGAGGAGCCACATGCATACAAAACTGTCATCTGCATAAAAGTGGACACTAGAGTGGATTAAAGGGAAATGAGTTTGCGTGATAATGTTGTTTATTTAGTATTAATATTAAAGGAACCGGCACAAAGCCTTGTGGTTCCCTCTTATTTGTCTAAGGGAGCGTGTTTTGACAGCATCAGTACAGATTGCATGTGTTCTGTAGACAAATATGCATAAATCCAGTTCTGAGCAAAAACGTGTCAGCTTAGTTTGAATAAAATGCAGCTGTCAGCAGTATCAAAAGCCTCGCAAAGATCCTCAAACGCTGCAGTGCAGTCCGGTGAATGTATTTGATAATATTCACTGTGTATTGACACTGAAGATGTGTAAA
>NW_024622406.1:0-2151 GCF_008729295.1 Plectropomus leopardus
TATTTTGCAGCCCTGATGTTTCACTTAAAGCAATCAAACAAAGTTAACTTATTACCACTAGTACTGACCGTAGTACAAGTACTAAACTCATTCTTACTAGTATTACTCATGAATAGCTGTGGCAGGTGCTTCCAGTGGCATTACTCAGCACAGGTAAACATCACCAACATGTTTCCACTCAAAGGGTTAAAACACACCAACAGCCAGGAACACAAAATACCAAGAAGCTGCAGGAAAACGAGCTCTCACCACAAAAGGTAAACACGCTCTCGCTCTCTTACACGCACGCACACACACACACACACACACACACACGTTCACAGGCAGGAAACCGTGAAAACAACCCGGTCACAAGTCGGTAAGAAAATTAAAAGAAGCACAACGAGAGGAGAAGAGATGAGTAGAGGCAGCACAGAGCAAACAATGTTTTAGTGCCACGGAGCAAGGCAGCATGGGTGTTTGCTTTGCTGCCCTCTGCTGGAGGGTGACGGGTCACCTCAGGTGGGCCACACACACGCATCTGAGGGGTTAGGGTGGGAGGCGGGGCTTACAGGGACGCACCTGTGGCTGAAAGGTGGGTCGAGGCGTCAGTCTAGGAGGAGGGACAAACTGAGGAACTTTGATTGGCTGGGCGGTGGTGGTGGCCTGCACCTGAGACAAAACCACAGCAGAGGGGGATCTGACACGTCTGACACGTCTGACACGTCTGATGCTGTTACACTGACTCGTCTGACTCGTCTGCTGTTAGACTGACTCGTCTGCTGTTACACTGACTCGTCTGCTGTTACACTGACTCGTCTGACTCGTCTGCTGTTAGACTGACTCGTCTGCTGTTACACTGACTCGTCTGCTGTTACACTGACTCGTCTGACTCGTCTGCTGTTAAAATGGCTCGTCCGCTGTTAAAATGACTCGTCTGCTGTTACACTGACTCGTCTGACTCGTCTGCTGTTAGACTGACTCGTCTGCTGTTAGACTGACTCGTCTGCTGTTACACTGACTCGTCTGACTCGTCTGCTGTTAGACTGACTCGTCTGACTCGTCTGACTCGTCAGGTTTTGGGGACGGTCTTCTTTCGGACCTGGAGGAGGAGGGGCGGGACAAACAGACGGCCACAAAGACCAACTGTCACATCTTACAAGTACATAACAATGAAGTGTTAATAAACTGTACGGCTCGAGGACCAAATCTGGCCCCTGGTGGCCCCTGATAGGGCCCCTGGTGGCCCCCCAACCATTTTCTAATGTACACTAAAAATAAAGTGATGGACTCTGTAAATAGTTTTTGTCCTTTTAGTCTCCATAAGGTGTCAGAGACATAAAACGGCATCAAAATAGAGCTTGTTGTTAAAAAAAAGAGCCAGAGGAGGATCCCCCACACCCCCGACAGAGGACACAGCTGAGACACTGACGTCCTAAAATACTTGAAATGTCCTAAAATCCTAGAACTGTTCTTAAATCCTAAAAATGTCTGAAAACCATAAAAGTGTCCTACAATCCTAGATACCTTGTAAAATCCTAGAAAGGCCCTAAAATTAGAGAAACATCCTAAAATCAGACAAACGTCCTAAAATCCTAAAAATGTCCTAAAATCCTAAAAACGTCCTAATAGCTTTCATCTTGTTTTAATTCCGAGAAATGTCCTCAAGTCGTAGAAATGTCCTACAATCCTGAAAATGTACTACAATCACAGAATCGTCCTTTAGTCCAAGAAACGTCCAGCAATCCCACAAATGTCCTAATGCCCTATAAATGTCCTGAAAGCCTAAAAATGTCCAAATGCCCTATAAATGTCCTGAAAGCCTAAAAATGTCCAAATGCCCTATAAATGTCCTGAAAGCCTAAAAATGTCCTAATGCCCTATAAATGTCCTGAAAGCCTAAAAATGTCCTAAAATCCTGAAAACGTCCAGAGATCTGAGACACGTCCTAAATGTTCGTACTCAGGACGTTGTGGTTGTGTGACAGCGGCGTGCGACCTCTTCGGCCCTCCTCTGCTGTTTTACATAAGGACGTGGCTGTGGACACGTGTGACAGACCCGTCAGAAAAGTGTTACTGGTGCCGCCATGTTGGCCACCACTCACACCGCGGCGTGCCGGCGCTCCGGCCGTGATGTCACAGTAACATCCTTCACTGGGAGCGGGGACACATT
>NW_024622407.1:0-1583 GCF_008729295.1 Plectropomus leopardus
AATTAAGTATGGGCAGTCACAATCTATATGGCACTAGCTGGCTTTGCATGCAATTGTGGTATGTGTTAGAGAGGAGCTAATGTATGAGTGCAATTGCATTGTGGGACTGAGGTGAATGGCTTAAGCAAATTACATTATGCATGAATAAGAGATGTAAACATCTGGTTGCGTGCAAGTGCGAATGGATTTGTTTTCACATGCATGTGTGTAGAAACATACACTATGGGCTTTTTTTCAGTAAATTTAAAATTGCAAATGTAATTTTCTTCTATTCAAAAACTTTATTTAGACTTCAAGGCTATGGTAATAACGTGTCAATGGCAAAAACTGTGAATGGCCTATGTGGGCTGGTAATGTATTCCCACAGGGCTGATGCAATTAAAGAGTATTTTGATGACGACAACATTAGAGTTGAGTAAGTTTGAATCCAGGATGATTTAATTAGACCCAAGGGGTTATCTGGGTCTGAAAAATGAAGCAAATGCGGAAGTGCCTTAAACCTGCTTTCTTTCTAATGACCATGGGGCAGCTCAACAAGATGTAAATAGAAGTCTGATCTTTTATGTTCTCGAGCTCTAGTGGCAAGTTTTCCTCAATACAGTATGATCATTTTGTGAATTAGTATTCCATTTTAAGTCAAATAGACAATAAAGCAGGGTACCCTTCAGGGCATGGGTACCTTGTGTGTGGCTATGTCCATTTATTTCATTCAGTCTATGGTAACACCTGCAGTCACTGTTGTAACAACAAGTGTGATTTAAGTCTACAGTTAACACTCATTGGGCAACAAAAGTATATGTATCTGTTTACAGTGCAGCCAAACAAACTCCCATTGTTGAAAAAAGAAGCTGGTGAATATTAAAGAAACCATAATTTGACTTCATTCTGCAAACAGTGTGTGTAGTTTTTCACACAACAGCAGGGCATGGTAAAAAATAGTCACCAGTGCCAATACTATCTAACAGCTTGCCCTGGCTGCTCCATCTTGTTCTGCAATTCTTCACAAAATCTCAGGATTTTTATTTCCTGTAAATCTTTTAAAGACTGTAACTTTAAGCAAGTTGAAGAAAGGCTCAGTAATTGACATATATCAAATTCATCTCAACTGCAAACCTTCTACTCACCATGTTCAGTGCTGTCTGTCGCATTGAATAATAGAATGAATGTACACAATTACTCAGGGGAATATAATTAAAGCATGATATGATCTGATCATGTACAATATATCCATTTTGGGTTGTGGCGGTGCTACCAATGTGTGTAAACACTGAAGTATAAATCACAACCTGTGCTGTATCTGTGACCTGTTGTTAAACTCTTAAATCAAGAATAAACCCATTCTAAGCTCGAACAAGGGATTTATATCTTAGCATATAATGACAGGAAAAATTAATCTATATAACTGACTGCATATTATATGGTAGAAAAGAAAGCTTCTGCTAATATGTGATTGCTCATGTCTTGTATGTGTGCATCCAACATGTCACTGCACACATTGCCCTAGCAGTGTAATATGAATTGTTGGATAAATCTCTCTCTCTCTCTCTCTCTCTCTCTCTCTCTCACACACACACACACACACA
>NW_024622408.1:0-2302 GCF_008729295.1 Plectropomus leopardus
CCCTTCACCTGTAGGTTCTGGCAAGTAGCTGGCACCAAACCTCAAACTACTGAATCATTTCTTCAGCTCCATCACCTCAAAGTCCTAATGAATCACATGACATCTGAAATCTTTGTCAACATTCATCCTCAGCCTCTATCAGTAACCTAGAGCTGCCATCTCAACATGCACATCTTGGTAGAAAACTGCTGCCAAATCTCCAACTACAGTCTATGTCAGCAATCTGCAGCTATCCCCTCCACCTGCAGATTTTCGCAGACAGCTGCTACCGAATTCAAGCCTTCAGTCTCTGTCAGCAAACTGCAACATGACCTGCAGACTACGGCAAAAAGCTTGACTGAATTGTCTAACTATGATTCCATCAGCTACATTACCTCAGGATGCTGAAGAACCAGGTGCCATCTGAAACCTCTTTTAACCTCCATCTCCAGGCCCTCTCTGCAATCTGCAATAATAGCTCCACCTGCAGATTGTGGCTGACAACTTGGCCGATACACAAAATACACCCACAGCCAGCATTATTCCACCAGCTCAAAGTGCTAAAAAAACATATACCATGTGTCAGACAGCTGCCACTAAATCTCCAACTACAGCCTCTGTTAGAAACCTGTAGGCCTCTTCTCCACCTGTAGTTTCAGACAGAAAGCTGCAGCCCTTCACAAACAAGCGAGCAAGCAGCGTCAGTGGTATAATGCGATATAAAGAGAATCTGACGCATATTTTTTCCCAAAGAAAAACATGATATACAAATGGGCTAAGTTCAATAAGAGAGTGGTGCAGCCAACTGAAACAGTGGACTCATTCATCACAGCACTTTATGCACTGGAAGAAAATTGAGGTTGGAGAATTGCATGGTGAACTTTAGAGAGACAGAATAGTAGTGAGTCTTAAAGATTCATCACTGTCACAAAGGGTGCCACTTGACAAAGACCTCACATCCACAAAAGCTATCACAATGGCTCAACAGTCAGAGGAAATAAAGCAACAACAGACTGATTTCAGATGAGAGATGAGTGCTGATAAAGCAGCTATGAACACTGTGCATCCCCCAAATTTGGTAAATCACCGTCTCACTCAGCATTTGTGCCACAGCTGTGGTAAAGAAGGACATTATGAAAAAGTCTGCAAGTCCAACAGCACAGTGAATGAGGTTGCTGAGGACATGGATGAACTGTGTCGTGGAGAGATGGCTTCAGAAGAGGAACCATGTATGGCTGACATCAACTCAAGAGGCAGTAAGGTAACATTGAAACTGGACTCAGGAGCCAATGTTACAGCCATTCCTGAGCGGGTGTTTAGAGGAATCATGCACACAGAAGAAAAATCAGAAAAAGCAAAAAAAAAAAAAAAAACCTGCTCCACAGAGAAAATCTATGTAGTGAGAGATCTACGGGTGGCGCTACTGAGCAGAACCGCTTCAGTGAGACACAAGCTAATGAACAGAGTTGAAACCATAGGCTGAGCCACAGTCAGACAGTCATATCCGAAACTCTGTGATGTACTCAGGCTGGTTCAGACACTTCACACCATGAATCGCACACCTGATGCCAAGCCATTTTCTTTTAAAGTGCCACAGCAGGTCTTATAACTTCTTATGAGTAAAGTGAAAAAAGAGTCGGAGAGGATGGAGAATTTAGGGATCATCAGCTGCGCTGAGGGATCAGCAGACTGGTGTTGTGGTATGATGGTTGCCCTAACCCTAACCCTAACCCTAACCCTAAAAAATGAAGAAGTAGTCAGCATGACAGCCCTAAATGAGTCAGTGTGTCAGGAAAAGTTCATGCTCCCCTCTGTAGACCAAACCCTGGGCATGCTCACAGGAGCGTATTTCACCAAGCTGGACGCAAACGCGGTCTTTTGGCAGACACTCCTCTCTGAAGAATCAGCTCTTCACACGACCTTCATCACACCATCTGGGCGCTATCACTTTAACCGCTTGCCCCACATGTATGACATCCTCAATTGTGGGACCGCAAAAGAGCAGCATGATGCAAGGGTGAATGATGCTCTGGAGCGAGTGGAAAAGGCAGGTGTCAAACTAAAGATCTCAAAGTGCAAGTTTGGGAAAGTTTCTCAGCTACATCATTTCAGATGACAACATGAGGGCAGATCCAGAAAAAAAAACACAGCAGTACAGGAAATGAAAAAGATCATTTGATGATGTCACAGGGTGGGCTCCGTTTTGGTTGGGGATCACAGGCTGCGTAGTTAACGATGAGATGACTTTTACTCATATATGTAATATTTACCTGCCAGTTGCATGAGTAAATGCTCCGAACTTTAAACTCAAAGTAGTCGTTAC
>NW_024622409.1:0-1907 GCF_008729295.1 Plectropomus leopardus
CTATATTACTTCATCATCCGACTTTCTTTTCCTTTCATTTTTATTTTTGAGTTTATATTACAAAATAAATCGTAATTATGCGTTCACTTTTGATTTCGATTATGATGCATATATTTTTCTAACTAAGTAGTCATTATCCAATTGTTTTAGCCACCTGTCTTTCTTACAGAACTTGGCCGATGCGCAAAAAAGATCGAAAATGCTCGACTTTGTTTGAAGAAAAACCTGAAAACTTTAAACTAAAGGTGGTTAATCTCAGCCGGGTTGCCCTTTAAATAAAATGTTCAGAGCTGGGTTTTTTTAATGCTTAGGCTATATATATATATATGTTTAATATTCACAGACTTTAAGATAAAAAAACTCATTTGATTTTATTTTTTTAGAAGACCAAAATTAAGATTGTATACTATTTTTAAAAGCCATTACATATCGAAAGAAGCTCATGCTCCTATAACAGGCTGTTCTTGCGTTAATACTGAAGGTGACGCCTCACCGACATGCGTGGCTATTTTATTGTCTCTGTAATATCCCTTTAATATTCTATCTGCTATCCATATTCATAATTTATTAGTTCGGGACAGTTTTTTCTGTTTCTGAAAACGAGCCAAAGGATCTCACTGTTGTTCCTCGGAAGCCTGGTCAAATTAAAAGTCTGGCAGAAAATGTCTCATTTAAATTCTCACCTTGAGCTCTCTAGTGACTGGTAATGGTCCGAGAGGAGCTGACGCTTAAAAAAGTCATCAAGCTCTACTCTCACTGTACGCTACCCGTTTATTGAGCGCTGATGTCCGATAAATTAGACGACAGTGTAAAGAGAGAAGGAACAAAAAAAACCAGAATATACAGAGAATTTTTGGCAGCAATCATCATTAAAGATAGAAAATGCATGCAAGGCAGGACGCTGCAGCTTTACTTACTCTGTGTTGAGTCTCCGCAGTTTAATTACAAGCCCTAATCTCCCGTCGCAGATAGTGTCAAAAAATCTGCGACTATTTCTCAGAGATTCCCTTTAACAAGTGGAAACTTAGTGTCCTCCTGCACCATTTTATACATGATGAGCCGTCAGTAATGGGATTATTAAACAAAAACGTTTCAGGCGCTGGCGTTAACCTTTTTTAATGCCTAATTAGGTTTTGCAAAGAAATAATTAGATTCTACAGTGCTTACACTGCCTATATTTTCAAATGGCATCTGCAGCAAACACATCATCCTGCGACACTCGTGCCAATAATCTGCGGATATATGCGCTACAGCAGCAGTCAGATGTAAGATTTTAAAACATGTTGAGACCAAATAAGGTGCACTTAAAGCTAAAATAATCATCCAACACAAGCTATAGGCCAACCTGCAGGGGCCGGATAGTCTGGCCGAGTGCGTCCTCTGGTGGGAGCCTGCAGCGAAACATTTAAATTGACCAATGCAGCAGAAGACCTTTGGGATAAAAGGAGCAGATATTCGACAAATATCTCATCGATGATGTACAATTTAAAACTAGAGCCCATACTTATTTTTATACAGG
The DNA here is from genome assembly GCF_008729295.1 of Plectropomus leopardus. NCBI lineage: Eukaryota > Metazoa > Chordata > Actinopteri > Perciformes > Serranidae > Plectropomus > Plectropomus leopardus. Next base: position 1,520 of record NW_024622409.1, read on the forward strand.
CAGTGTAGTTGTTTAACAGAGCTAAAGCTAAAGGAAGGACTCAGATTGTTCTCTTAAAATGTGGGCGTTGACCACTGCGCAGGCGCACTTTGGAGGGTTTTGTCATTGCGCGTCTGTAAATGTGATGCACATGAGATATTCAACACAATAACTCAGTTGTGGCTCTATAGATCTTAGAAATAAAAATTTAAAAGGGGTGATAGTTAGCAACTTGGAAGAAATATTTTTTTCTCTGAAGCCTGGCCAAAAAAATCAAGACACAAGTATCTATTCAAGATTTTATATGACCTCTGCAACTGCAGTCACTCCGCACTTTACACTTGTATATATGTATATATGTGTAGTCTCTTAGTTTTTAGTTTTTTAAGCGTATTCCTTTTATATTCTA
>NW_024622410.1:0-2220 GCF_008729295.1 Plectropomus leopardus
TTTTTTTATTTTTTTTAAAAAAAAATAATTTCGATCATTTTGGATGTTTTTTGAGAGTCCTTTGTTTTCATAATTTCCTTTTTTTTAAAAAATAATTTTGAGTTCGGGGTGTTTCTTTCCCTTTTTTAAAATACTTTAGAGGTTTTTTTTTCATTTTTAAAATAACTTTGATTATTTTGGATGTTTTTTTTAGTCCTTTGTTTTAAAAAAATCCTTTTAAAAAATAATTTTGAGTTTGGTTTTTTTTTTCTTATTTTATCAGTTTGATTGTTTTAGATGTGTTTTTATTCATTAAAAAATAATTTAGAGTTACAGTGAGGTGAGTTTTTCTTTCTTTATTCATAATTTTGATTGTGATTTTTTTTAATACTTTTTAAAATATTTAGAGTTTTAGTGGGGTATTTTCTTCCCTTTTTTAAATAATTTTGAGTTTGGGGTGTTTTTTTTCTATTTTATATTATGTTTTTGATGGTTTCTTTTATTTTTTAAATGTTTTAATGGGGATTTTTTTTCCTTTTTTTTTTTAAAAAAAAATGGATGTGTTTAATTTAAAGCTTTGGCGTTTTTTTTTCTGTTTTATTAAAATAACTCTGTTTGGGGTGGGTTTTTATATTTTTGAAAGATTTATCTGCATGCATACTTTTACTTAAGTACATTTTCCAAATGCATTTTCACTGAAGTCCCATTTTCAATGCATGGCTTTTACTTCTAACAGAGTATCTCCACAGGCTGGTATTAGTACTTCTACTTAAGTAAACGACCTAAGAACTTCCTCCATCACTGAACACTTAAAGATGTCCCCATAAATCACTTTTCGGGGTCCTTTCAGTTCACCTCGGGCCCCAAACAAAGTCAGCAGCAGCTGTGATGCCACAATGTGTTCAGTTTGTTTAGCCTCAGATTTCTTCCTTCTGCTCAGCTGCTCCTTAAACTGTCAGCTTCTGAGCTTCTCTCATAGTTTCAAAATGACTCATCGGATCCGTCCCGGCAACATTAACCGAGCTTTCCTTCACACAGCAGCACAACAGCGTATTTGGCTGTATTACAGTATCCTTTTCATAGAGACCATTCACTCAAACTCTCTCCAGCCTCTTCTGTCCTCCAGAAAAACTTGTGGCTCCTCCTGTTGCGACTCTGAGAAGCTCCTTCACTCACTCCCAACTCGAGCTCCACGCAGCACGCTCACCCAAACTTTTCCTCTCAGGATTTTACCACAAAAACCAGCCTTCATTTTCATCTCTGTGTGGATTTTCACACACTTAAACAACACCAACTTTCTTTTTTTCTCCCCCCCCTCTCTCTTCTAATTTTAAAGTGTACGCTTTCTGGATTTTATCCCCACTGAAATGGAATATGAGGAGCTCCCCAGAGAGAAGCTATCACCACTTTGAGGTAAGTGCATGTCTATCCTCTCCACGGTGATTTGAGCTGAAGTTATTAAATATTTTAGGGCGCACTTTGGCTGCAACCTTCGCTCCAGCGCGGTGTGCGCAATGGACCGAAGTCCATCCATTCATGCGGGGAGCAGCCCTGCAGCAAATTAAGTTTCCCTCTGACGGATTGTGACTGTCATCTGAAATTGTTTTACTCCAGTTCCAGTTTTATTTTTATTAGAATATTTTTTTTTTGCATGCTCTATTGCAGTGATACTCAATTAACTGGTCCCCAATAGGGTGCCAGGTGGTACCCCAAATATTTTTAAATTCGCAATTAAAATGAATTGTTGGGAATTGTTTTTTAGTATACATAAAGTACCAGAGTACATAAAATTAAAAGCATTAAATCTGAATTTCTTTATCAAAAAAAGTGTCAGTGGAGGAACCTTGAAACCCCAACTCTTAGTCAGCAACTTAATGTCCTAAGATCCTAGAAATGTCCTGAAATGCTAGAAAACATCCTAAGATCCAACAAATGTCCTTAAATCTAAGAGCTGTCTGATAATCTTAGAAACATCCTAAAAAAGAAATGTCCAAAATCCTGGAAATCAATCCTGGAAAACTGAGAAATGTCCTAAATTCATAGAAACGCCCTAAAATCCTGAATGTCTTAAAATCCGAGAAATGTCTGGAAATCCTAGAAATGCCCTAAATAAAAAATGTACTAAAATCCAAGAAATGGCCAAAATCCGAGAACTGTCCTAAAATCCTAGAAATGTCCTGAAATCCTAGAAACATCCCTAAAAACCAAGTAATGTCATAAAATTCTAGACACATTCTTTAA
>NW_024622411.1:0-1148 GCF_008729295.1 Plectropomus leopardus
TGGTTTTCAGCCATTTTTAGGAGCGCTCAAATGTTGACCTTTTTCGCAATACTATACTATTGCCTTGTTGGCCATTTTTGCGCCATGCTAATTTTTTAGGTTTTTCGCCATTGTTGGGTTTTTTTTCCACTCTGAATGACATTGCGCATTTCTACAAGCTATTCTATGTCGTTTTCAGCCATTTTTAGGAGCGGTCAAATTTTGACCTTTTTCGCCATACTATACTATTGCCTATTGATTTTGTGATATATCATCTGATTTGTGGCCGTATATCTTGGACACTCGGGTGAAGAGTGGAGTGGAGTGGAGCTGTCAACTGATCACCACCTGGTGTTGAGTTGGATCAGGTGTTGGGGAAGGCTGCTGGACAGACCTGGTAAACCCAAGCATGTAGTAAGAGTAAGAGAGGAGGAGGTGAGAGGAGGAGAGCAGAGAGGAGGAGATGAGAGGAGGAGATGAGAGGAGGAGAGCAGAGAGGAGGAGATGAGAGGAGGAGAGCAGAGAGGAGGAGAGCAGAGAGAAACATCAGAGGACAGCAGAGGATGCTGATGTTTCCTACCTGAGGATGTTGATGCAGCCGTTGCCGTTGGTGAGGAAGAACATGTCGTTCTCGTTGTTCCAGGAGATCTCGATCTGCTCCTCAGCCTTGGAGTGATGCGTCTTGGCGTCGATGAAGGTCACCACATCGTCTTTGTTCCCCACGGCGATGGTCTGACCGTCAGGACTCCAGCAGATGTTGATGTTCTCTCCTGAAACACATGAGGAGACTCGTGACTGTTACCTGAGATCATCTCCGATCAATGACTCCGAACATGAAAAGACTGATGGCGACATGTTGACTGATGGTCACATGTTCTGAATAACGATTTTTCTTTGTATTGATGAAGCAGCAGGAGGGAGCACAGCCTCCGTCAGTCAGTCGTAGAGGGCCTTGTTCAGCACGTGCTGTTTAGGACGTGTCATTTAGGACGCGTTGCTCAGGACGCGTAGTTCAGGGCGTGTTTTCGTGAAGTGTCTGGCTCTGAGGGTGTAGCTATGCTAACATGCTAACTTCATAAATCTCAAAGAATATTTCAGTTTGTCTTGATGGTTTTTGTCGGAGGTCACATCTCGCTCACCTCGAATCGACTTCGTCCAATTTGTAAAGA
>NW_024622412.1:0-1345 GCF_008729295.1 Plectropomus leopardus
ATTCTGATTCTTCTAAATTTTCTACGAGTCTACTGGAATTACAAGGATTGTCTTGAGTGGACATGATCAGCTCGGGAAGATGCCTGACTGAGATCTGCACTCGCTGAGTGCACTTTTCTTGTTATTTTTTCTGTGCTGTTAAAAGTATGTATCATAAAGCACAACTTTATGTGTGTGTGTGTGTCCTTTGTGCTCATTGACTGACATCAGTGAGAGCTTTTTCGGGACATAACCTGACTAGCACCCCAGAAAACAAGTAACAAGACGTAGTTAAATCATCACAATGTGTCTCTGGAAGAGAGTCTGAGTCTCTCTCTCTGTGTATGTGTCTGTGTGAGAGGGAGTGAGATTAAAAGAGAGAGACAGTTTTACACCAGAGAGTTATGTGTATGTTGTAGCCGGTGGCGATTAAAAGCTTTGACATTTTTAGAGGGCATTCAATGGTTTTCACAGATGAAAAAAAAAAAAAAAAACGAAGAAAAACTTAAATACAACGTTCACAGTAGGAATTAAAAGGCTGGTCTATAAGTTAATTTGACCTTGTTATCACAAGCCGACGACCGTTACTACACTCACATAAAAAAAAATCTAATGAATTCTTATAATCATAATTTAACCAAATTAATCTGTGTGCCCAGAAATGTTAGCTTCTCTCCTCCTCTTTCTTATATTACATCGAAATTACAGAGGCTTCACACATTAAAAAATTAAATTTGTCTTTTCAAGAAAAATGGTTATTTTGTTAGAATGCACCCAAATTAAGCCACATCTTATCAAATTACTGAGTAAGTTTGTAATACTGTTTTGAAGTTATATTAACTCCATTTTGATTTCTGGCTTTCAGTTTGGCATATAAAAATTGATTAGATCCTAGATATATGGTATAGGTTTAATTGAAAGGCTATTTCTTGGAAGCTGGAGGTACCAGTGTAGACTTGCACAACTCACCTAAAGTAACTGCAGAGAAAATGTGTTTGTGTGTTGCCAGCACTAACGTGAGGGTGTGAAATCTCTTCCCGCCAAATTAAGCAGTGTCTTTGGGACAATTACATGGCTTTTTTTTTTTTTTTTTAAATGTGTGCTGATGCGTTTGAATTTTGAAATGGGCTACGCTTCTTATTTGCCTAATAAGATGACTACAATTGTTTTATAGTAATTTAAAATCATTTTGCAAATGCTTTTCCTGCAAAGTTGAAAAAATGTTGCTTTTTAAAAGGTTTTAAATACTAATATCACACCAAAATCCGTGCTGACGCCTCAGACTGGGCAGTAGGGGTCTTGGGTCTTGTTGATGAGGCTAGCTGCAGATGGAAAGGAAAAGTTTGTTGTGGCATCAGGTTTTGAT
>NW_024622413.1:0-2150 GCF_008729295.1 Plectropomus leopardus
AGACAGGAGACCGGTCGCAGGTGCATACGTCTTTCCAGGATTTGGGGTTATTTCTATGATTTTAGGACAATTCCAGGTTTTTAAGACATTTCAAGGATTTTTGGGCATTTCTGGGATTTAATTATATTTCTAGATTAAGATGTTTTGGGGAGTTTTAGGACAGTTGTAGTGTTGTAGGACACTTTTATGATTTAGGACATTTCAAGGTTTTTAGCATATTTGTTGTACTGAACGATGTTTTTGTGATTTTAGGACAACAGTGTCGTATCAGGACCTGTTTTTTTTGATAAACAAGCGCTGTTTTGATGCTGTTTTATTCACTCTGACTCCTCATGGAGACTAAAAGTAAAAAAAAATCACAGTGTGACTTTATTTTTATTGTGAATTAGAAAAAAAGGGTTTGGGGCCACACAGCACCCGGTCAGGGGCCAGATGTGGCCTGCGGACCATAAGTTGAGTGTCCCTGGTTTATGGTACCGTACAGGTGTGTGTTTTAGCCTCGAGTGAACACACAGGTGCAGTATGTTGGTCCGTCACCACCCACACACACTGACGTTGATCCGTCTGAACTAAATCCTGAATCTCCAAAGTAAATAAACATCGAGTATCGCCCGTCTCTGCAGCCTTTCGATCTGAACTCACGGCCTGAAACCTGCCCCGCCTCACACGGCAGACAGACGTAGCTGGCGGCTAAAGAGCAGGATATTTCCTTCAGATGGAAACGGGAGCGAGTATCGGATTATGATTGATCAGGTGGCCGCAGACGGGCCTGGAAATGAACGCTAATGCCGTCTGCTGCCTGCCGGCGTCAGCGGCCGATTGTTTGCTAACACGCTCGCCGTAAGAAGCTGATAATAAATCCGAGTGTGTCTGTCAGCAGCTGTGAAAACAGCATTAACACGCTGCACCATGAAACGATACGTTTGCTGATGCGTTTCCGTTTCTGTGAATGTTTCTGCAAACAGAAGAAGAGGAGCAGCAGGAGGGAGGCTGCGTGATTTTGGCAGCAGATTGTAATTCAGATATACTGAGAGAAAACTCCAAAAATCTGTCCTGGTATGGAGACGGTCCACTCACAGCTCATTTCAGAGAGACGCCGCTCCTATCGGCTGCTGTCCCTCTTAGCGTGTTTTCATTCTGAGGTCAAATGTCGCCTCTTTGACAGAGATTTCGGCGTAAGATCCGAACACCAAAAGCCACCTTTCACGTCTGCGTGATACGCCGCTGGACAGCGTCAGCCGAGTATGCTGCCGCACAGAGCGGTTCACCGCGCTTTTACACGCCGCCTTACGGTCGAATTGCTCGTGCCGCAGCAGCGTGATGCACAAACGGACGACTTCAGTCAACACTTCCCCCGTGACAAGATTTTACGCCAATCAGTGCTTTCGCTGTTTCACTGTAGCAGCCGCTTTTGTGATGCTGTTTTATGCACTCTGGCACCTTATGTACACTAAAAGTACAAAAAATAATTCCCAGTGTCAATCACTTTATTTTACTGTGAATTAGAAAGTTTTTGGGGCTCCACCTGGCACCGTACTGGGGACCTGATCTTTGAAAATAATCAGTGAGGCAGCGACCGAGCCTTCAGAGGTGCAGACCAGATTTTACAGCATGTGTTGTCCTGTGTTTAAGGACGTTTCTTGGATTTTAGGATGTTTCTCAGATTTTAAGATATTTCTTGGGTTTTAGGATCTTTTAAGGATTTTACGATGTTTCTAGAATTTTGGCATATTTCTAGGATTTTGGGATTTGTAGGACTTTAAGATAGTACTTTTTTAGGTTTTTTGATGTTTATAGAATTTTAGGACATGTCTTTGATTTCAGGACGTTTCTTGGACATGACTCAGATTTAAGGACATTTGTAGGATTTTAGGATGTTTCTCAGATCTCAAGATATTACTTGGATTGTGGAGGGTCGTTGTAGTTTTTTTTATGTTTCCAGAATTTTAGGACATTTCTTTGACTTCAGGACGTTTCTAGGACATTAGGGTCTTAGCTAGGACCTCTGTCGGGGGGCGTGCAGTTTCTTTGATTAACAAGCTCTGTTTTGATGCTGTTTTATGCACTCTGGCACCTTACGGAGACTAAAAGGACAAAAACGACTCCCAGTGTGACTCACTTTAAGTTTATTGTGAATTAGAAAACGGTGT
>NW_024622414.1:0-1778 GCF_008729295.1 Plectropomus leopardus
TTAAGTTGCTTGTCGCCCTCTTCCCGTGTTTTTGAGAGAAATCCAGCCAGTTTACTCAGGTTTCAAAGGGTTAAATGTGGTTTATCTGGCACATTGTTGGAGTTATCGAAACTACAGACTCACTGAGTCCACTCTTACCGTATGTTGGTGATACTGTGCATCTATACATCTATCTAAATAAATGTTCATTAATTTATATTTTATGATCCATTCTGTTCACCTGTTCTTGGCATTACAGATTACACTATTTGTTTGGGTTTGTTTTTAAAGATATTTAAATGTTCTTTGTATATTAAATCTGGTGGTAGCTCACGGGACAAGGTTTACAGTAGCAGTGTAATCATACGCGCGGTTTTAGATGCGTATTTTATGTAAAATGCGGGTGTAATAATTATGAATGAATTAGTCTGTGAGGCGGACGCGAGTCTTTAGCATGCTAATGCTAACCTGACGGCTGTTAAAACAGCCGAGCGTCGCTTCGGTGAAACTACATTTCTTGAGAGACAAGCTACACCTTTATTTTACATATTTAACCTTTAAATGAATGTAAATGTACTTTAATTCGCCACAGTTTACCTTAATGTTGTTTCCACGACCCGCTAACGTTTCACAAACCAAACACTTTCTTCTTCGACTTCTTTTTTTGTAGCGTCACCGCGTCACGTTTCTCCAAAAGTGCCACTGCCGCCCAGCGGCCATAAGATGTAACTGCAGCAGGGAACTGCACTTAAATCACCGGAGTAACGAAGAAATGATGCTGCATTACAGTACTAAAGTATTTTTTGATGAGTATCTGTACTTTACTTGAGTTTTTGTATGTCTTTAAATTTTCACTTTTACTCCAGTATATCCTGAATAAAATGAAGGCCTATACTTCATCCCCAATACATTTCTCTTAAGCAGACTTATTGTTGTTGTTTACTACAAAATAGAGAAGAAGAAAAGACAGAGAAACTGAATTTTGTTTTTTAAACCCTTTGAGTTTAAAAAAAACCCCTTGAGTTGTGGAAACAATAAAGGGAGACCTTGTTTTTCTTCAAGCTTAATGTACTCGCTATTTTTTAGGTGGTGTGCAGCATCAAAATAGAGCTTCTTTATCCAAAAAAAGTGCCAGCAGATGATTCCAAGCACCCCCCGACAGAGGTCCTGGCTAAGACCCCAATGTCAATCTTCTAAAGCAGTGCTACTCAACTTACTCAGTGTTACCTACCCCTCATAGGGTGCCAGGTGGCCTCCCAATCATTTTCTAAATCACAATAAAAATAAAGTGATTCACACCGGGAATTGTTTTTGTATTTTTAGTATACATAAGATGCATGAGTGCATAAAACTGCATCAAAATAGAGCTTGTTGATTAACAAAAAGAGTAGGATCCCTCACAAACCCTATTGTCCAAAAATCCTGAAAATGTCCTGAATTCTTAGAAATATCTAGAAATCCTAGAAACATCCTAAACTCCTAGAAATGTTTGAAAAACATCCTAAATCTGTAGAAATGTGCTAATATACTTGAAATGTCCTTAAATCCTACAAACATCCTCATATCCCAGAATCATCCTAAAATCCTAGAAGTGTCCTAAAGTCCAAGAAATGCCTTAAAATCCGAGAAACATGTATGGGGCTGCTGCGACTGTCATTTTGCAAAAATCCCCTTATTAATTTTCTAATTAATTACTTAATAACAATACCAATAACAATAACAACAATACTACTACTACTACTACTACTACTATTACTACTACTACTACTACTACTACTACTACTACTACTACTACTAAT
>NW_024622415.1:0-1662 GCF_008729295.1 Plectropomus leopardus
GTGTGTGTGTGTGTGTGTGTGTGTGTGTGTGTGTGTATTTATTTATTTATTTGGAAACATAATGTGTGTGTGAAACGGGAGTAGGCTGAATTAAGCCATTTTGTTTTATTCTTTTTTATTATTCATTTTTATTATTATTCATTGTCTTTAAACAGCAATACTTTTCTACATAAATGTTGACAGCTTCATCTTTGTCTTTTTTTCCCCAAAATCTTTAATAATGTTTACTGACCATAGATTTTATGGAACTAAAAAGAAAAACTAAAAAGTTTCTTCAAATTAACTGGCACATTACAATGGCTAGTTTGTGCGTCTGAATGTGCGCCTGTGCATGTGTGCTCATTTACCCAGACCTGATTAGGTGACAGCGGCCATACATCACACTGTGACCCGTGGTGCTGAATCTGGAACAAATATTTACACAATTACAACACATGGACTAAAGAAACAAGCCCATTCCTTTTATCATTTTTTAAGAAATCTATTTAATTCTTGCGTCATAGTATTAAACGATTAGAATGCCTATTTTATTATTGCTTTAGATTCGTTGAAAGCCTGACGTATTAGCTGAAAACATTATCGTGAGAGCGAAGGGAAATTTGTGCACAAGGTGTGTGTTCCTTTTAAGCTGCAGACAGGATGACATTACAGACGGTATGTTTTGCTTAAGAAGAGTTTGAGGTTCATTACCTCTCTGCACAGATGGAACTCTATTCAATTTCTGTGCATTTCTTTAAATACAAATGCTGAAAAAAGCTTATGAACACCTATAGCAGATCATATATTCCTTTTTATTTTTCCAAGTAAAAACATGAGGTGGTGGATTTACAGAGTGTGAGTGCATGTCAGAGTACTTCCTATTTGGATGGAGGCAGCCATGTAGAGGGCAGAAAGAAACCTATAATCCCTCTATGCTGCTTGAATGGAGTCATTCTGAAAACAGTGAGTCAGTGTCCGCTTGCCGCTTGGTGCGTCAGATGAGAAGCAGTTAATGTGTCAGTAATTGGACAAGCCGTATATTTTGGGAAAAGCCCTTTATAAAAATATCCACCCACAGACTCAGAGAGTGTGTGTGGTGCACAGGCGGCGCTCTTTACAGCCTGAAGAATAAACAAACAAACAAATAGAAAAGAGATGGAGAACGGCGAAGAAAGGAGGCAGGAATAGCAGCTGTATTCTGCTGGTGTGTCTGGCTGGCAGCTCTCAGGGGATTGGCGGGATTAAGTGAGAGCTGCGGATGACATCACGGGTAAGGACGGCCGCTTAGCTCGTAAAGTGCCCCTTCGATGTGTGCATCTACAGGGCCGGGTGCCAGAGCAAGGGTGTGGGCGAGGGGGGTGAGGGGGATCATTAGTGAGGTTTTATTGGAGCACTGGGGAGGAACCGCTGGTACATGGGTGCAGACGCACAGGAAAACAGGATTCAGACAGGCTGTGTAGTGCAGCTATTTGATTGCTCCCAGACCCTCACTGCAGTGTGTGTGTGTGTGTGTGTGTGTGTGTGTGTGAGAGAGAGGGAGAGAGTTAAAAAGGATTGTGTGTTTGATATGATACTGCATGTTGTGGAAGCGAGTGTGTGCATTTGAGATTTCACTTGTATCTGTGTTTGATACATATAAGCAAGCGAGTGTTTAAAAGGATTTGTTGGCACGTGTGTGTAATT
>NW_024622416.1:0-1710 GCF_008729295.1 Plectropomus leopardus
TGGGTCATTTCTTCTTCCTTATTTTAAAAAAAATCTAAAATTGACCTGGAAAAATGCTTAAAAGTTATCATAAATGTGCCAAACAACAAACAAAAACAAGGGAAAAAAGCAAGAAATTACATGGAAAAAAAAAGCTTAAAAATGATCATTATTCCCCAAAATAATTTTAAACACATACTTATGAGTACAGTTCAAGAACATTAAATTCCTTTGCTTTTTAAAAAAATCTAGAAAGTTCGCTCAGGTTTTAAAGGGTTAAGTAAGTGACTGAAATAATCATACTTGTAACAGAGTATTTTTAAATTGAAGTCTTGGTACTTTTACTGCAGTAGAGGCTCTAAAAGTACTTTGATTTCAGAGTACTTTAACCACTGACCGCCTCCTTGATGATGCGCGTGATCACCGCGTTGGGCAGGTTCAGGTCTTCGGGTCTCTCCGCCATCTCTCGCCGGTTTCCGAGTCCTTCAGCCCGCCGTGTGCTCCCCGCTGACCGCTCACCGTTAACCGGATCCCCGTTAACCGGAGCACCGAGTCTGGCCGTTAGAGCCGGTGATGCTAACAGGTTAGCTGCTGTGTTAGCCCGCAGCTACCTAAAGTAGCTAACTGACGCCGTTATTTCGCTCCGTTTCGCGCTGATATTCAGCCGTTAAAGTATCGATCCGATCGATCGGTTTGTTGATTGATTAGATCAGTTCGAAGTGTGTCCGGAGTCGGTCGCGTGCCCACCAGAACCGATTTGTTTTGGGACGTTTCCCGCGAACCCTCCAAGCGCGAGCCCTCCTCCGTCACCTTTCAACTCCGACCTCTGACGCGGGCGTGACGTGCGGCGTCTGTTGCGTGATGACGTAAACATAAACCGAACTGCATATTATAATAAAATGATTATTGATAAATTATATTAATATTAACCCTCAGGGGCCACTTTTATGTCACACACACTCGTATCACTCTGCGCACAAAAAAAAATTAATATTATTTTGTACTTTCATTGAGTTTATTTTTTTAACCAACACTAATCCTAATCCTAAATATCAAACATTCATTAATTTTCAGAATTTTGACCCTTAAAATGCCAGGTTTGTGTCAAGATACCAATATGTTGATAGATGGAAAATATATATTTTCAATATGTTACATGCAAAGTAGATTATTTTTAATGCTGACAGTTTGGGATGTGCTAATGAGGCCACATATGGTCAAAATGAAAAGAGACTAAAATGCACCAAACAGGTTAAAATGAATCTTCAAATAACCATAATAATCTTTATTTATACAGCACCTTCCATAACACAGTAACAACATGCTTTACAGTAAAAAGGGAACAAATAAAAGAAAAAAAACAAATGAACTAAAATAAAAAACAGTTGTATGTTATAAAAAACAGATGGAGTAAAATCAACTTAGGAGCTATAGATACTTGAACAATTCTAGGTGGAAAAATAAATAAATAAATGGCCCAAAATTAGTAAGAAATTGACAACACATGACAAGTAAATTACTCAAAAATAGAGAAAAAGAAAAGAAAATGTAGTGTAATAAAACAAACACCAAAAACCAAATAAATAAGCTCAAGAAAGTGCCAAAAATATTTTCTTTCTTATTAAAATTGAAACCTAATTTAAAAAAATTGCTTGGTTTCTGTCAAAAACATCAGAGGACGGCAAGCAGCTGAATAAGAAATGTTCCAAAATTAGCATAAAAATAATGAGC
>NW_024622417.1:0-4687 GCF_008729295.1 Plectropomus leopardus
TTTTCGGTCATTTTTTCAACATGCATTATTATGGTGTTTTAGGCCGTTTTTGCAGCATTCTATGCTATAGCGTGTCTTGGCACGCTATTTTATGTTGTTTTGAGGTGTTTTCAGCTGTTTTTGAGACATGTCAATTTTGACAATTTTCGCCATACTATAGCCTTGCCTTTTCGGTCATTTTTTCAACATGCATTATTGTGGTGTTTTGGGCCGTTTTTGCAACATCCTACACTTTAGTGTGTCCTGGCATGCTTTTTAATGCTGATTTAAGGTGTTTTCAGGTGATTTTGAGACGTGTCAATTTTGACATTTTTCGCCATACTATAGCCTTGCCTTTTCGGTCATTTTTTCAACATGCAGTATTATGGTGTTTTAGGCCGTTTTTGCAGCATTCTATGCCATAGCGTGTCTTGTCATGCGATTTTATGCTGTTTTGAGGTTTTTCCAGCTGTTTTTGAGACATGTCAATTTTGACAATTTTCGCCATACTATAGCCTTGCTTTTTCGGTCATTTTTTCAACATGCATTATTATGGTGTTTTAGGCCGTTTATGCAGCATTCTATGCTATAGTGTGTCTTGGCATGGGATTTTATGCTGTTTTGAGGTGTTTTCAGCTGTTTTTGAGACAGGTCAATTTTGACAATTTTCGCCATACTATAGCCTTGCCTTTTCGGTCATTTTTTCAACATGCATTATTGTGGTGTTTTGGGCCGTTTTTGTAACATCCTACACTTTAGTGTGTCCTGGCATGCTTTTTAATGCTGATTTAAGGTGTTTTGAGGTGATTTTGAGACGTGTCAATTTTGACATTTTTCGCCATACTATAGCCTTGCCTTTTCGGACATTTTTTCAACATGCATTATTATGGTGTTTTAGGCCGTTTTTGCAGCATTCTATGCTATAGCGTGTCTTGGCATGCGATTTTATGCTGTTTTGAGGTTTTTCCAGCTGTTTTTGGGACATGTCAATTTTGACATTTTTCGCCATACTATAGCCTTGCCTTTTCGGTCATTTTTTCAACATGCATTATTATGGTGTTTTAGGCCATTTATGCAGCATTCTATGCTATAGCGTGTCTTGGCATGCTATCTTATGCTGTTTTGAGGTGTTTTGAGGTGTTTTTGAGACATGTCAATTTTGACATTTTTAGCCATACTATAGCCTTGCCTTTTCGGTCATTTTTTCAACATGCATTATTGTGGTGTTTTGGGCCATTTTTGCAACATCCTACACTTTAGTGTGTCTTGGCATGCTTTTTAATGCTGATTTAAGGTGTTTTCAGGTGATTTTGAGACGTGTCAATTTTGACATTTTTCGCCATACTATAGCCTTGCCTTTTCGGTCATTTTTTCAACATGCAGTATTATGGTGTTTTAGGCCATTTATGCAGCATTCTATGCTATCGCGTGTCTTGGCATGGTATTTTATGCTGTTTTGAGGTGTTTTCAGGTGATTTTGAGACGTGTCAATTTTGACATTTTTCGCCCTACTATAGCCTTGCCTTTTTGTTCATTTTTTCAACATGCATTATTATGGTGTTTTGGGCCGTTTTTGCAGCATTCTATGCTATAGCGTGTCTTGGCATGTTATTTTATGCTGTTTTGAGGTTTTTCCAGCTGTTTTTGAGACATGTCAATTTTGACAATTTTCGCCTTGCCTTTTCGGTCATTTTTTCAACATGCATTATTTCAGATTTTTTGGCCATTTTTGCAACGTCCAATGCTACATCGTGTCTTGGCTCGCTATTTTATGCTGTTTTGAGGTGATTTGAGCTGTTTTAAAGACAAGTCAATTTTGACATTTTCAGCCTTACTATAGCCTTTCCTTTTCAGTTATTTTTTCAACATGCATTATTTTGGATGTTTTGGGCCCGTTTTGAAACATTCTACGCAATAGAAAGTTTTGGCATGCTATTTTATGCTGTTTTGCAGTGTTTTTTATGTTTCTGAGACATGTAATATTTTGACATTTTTAGCCATATTTTATCCTGGCCTTTACGGTCATTTTTGCAAAAAACATGTAGACATGCATCATTATGGTGTTCTTAGCTATTTTTCAGAAATTCTGTGCTATGATGTGTCTTGGGGTACCATTTCATGATGTTTTGAAGTGTTTTCAGCTGTTTTTGGAACATGTCATATTTTGACATTTTTAGCCCAAAAACAGCTGAAAACCTCAAAACACCATAAAATAAGCTGCCAAGACATGCCATTGCAAAGAACTTCTCACAAAAAGCCCAAAACACCATAATATTACATGCTGAAAAAATGACAGAGTAAGTAAGGCTATAGTATGGCTAAAAATGTCAAAATTGACATGTCTCAAAAACAGCTGAAAACACCTCAAAACAACATAAAAAAGTGCCAAGAATCGCTATAGCAAAGAATGCTGCAAAAACAAGCAAAAAACCCTTGAAATTTATGTTGAAAAAAATCACCAAAAAGGCAAGGCTATAGTCTGGCTAAAATGTCAAAATATGATGTATCCCTAGCTCACCTGAAAACAAAACAGCATAAAATAGCGTGCCAAGACACGTCATAGCACAGAATATTGTACAAACGTCCAAAAACACAATAAAATTGCATGTTGAAAAATTGACCCGTTTGGGGGGGGGGGGGGGGGCTGTTATGGTTTAGTGTTTTCAGCTGTTTTTGGAACATGTCATATTTTGACATTTTTAGCCCAAAAACAGCTGAAAACCTCAAAACACCATAAAATAAGCTGCCAAGACATGCCATTGCAAAGAACTTCTCACAAAAAGCCCAAAAAACCATAATATTACATGCTGAAAAAATGACAGAGTAAGTAAGGCTATAGTATGGCTAAAAAATGTCAAAATTGACATGTCTCAAAAACAGCTGAAAACACCTCAAAACAACATAAAAAAGTGCCAAGAAGCGCTATAGCAAAGAATGCTGCAAAAACAAGCAAAAAACCCTTGAAATTTATGTTGAAAAAAATCGGGGGCTGTTATGGTTTGGGGTTTTGTGGATGTTTTTGTTGTTTATTCTTCTGTTCTCATGCACTCTCCCCCCTCCCTTTTTATTTTTTTACTTTCAGTGTGTGTGTGGCTTGGAGACGTGGGTGACCCACTTTCCATTCTCCCGGCTGCACCGATGCACACCTGAGTCCCACTTTATCTGCAATCAGTGTCTGCATATAAATCTGGTCTTCACTTCACCACTCTGCCAGATAATTCCGTTCTGTTCAGTCGTGCTTTCCTGAGTTGTCAATAGTGTTGAATTTTTCTTGTAAGTTTTTGATGTTCTCTATTGTTAATCTCTCGTCTCTTTTTGTGATTTTTGTAGAGTGTGCCTCGCTGCGTTTTCTGCCAGCTGCTTTTTGTTCCAGTCTCCAGTGTGCTTGCCAGAGATTCTCCAACTCTTCGCCAGCTACATCGTGGTCAGACCGTCTCCAGCCACCACCATTTTGTGTTTCACATTTTTTGAGATTTTGTTAATTACCAGTCTGTTCTACTGACCGAACTACCAGAACATTAAATCTGTTTTTTTTATGATCCTACGGTGTCCGTCTCTGCTACTGTGGTCCAAAAAATAAAGACTCACTCCTGTCACAAAACAGCATAAAATAGTGTGCCAAGATGTGTCAATTTTTCTCAAAAAAAGCCAAAACCATCATATTAATGCATTTTTAAAAAATAGCCGAAAAGGCAAGGCTATAGTATGGCTAAAAATGTCAAAATGTGACCTGTCCCAAAAACAGCTGGAAACGTCTCAAAACAACGTAAAATAAGCTGCCAAGACACGCTATAGCAAATAATTTCTCTAAAATAGCCAAAAGCACCATAATACTGCATGTTAAAAAAAATGACCAGAAACGCAACACTATAGTATAGCTAAAAATGTCAAATTATGTCATGTCCCAAAAAAAGCTGAAAACACCTCAGAACAGCATAAAAAAACACCCAGACATGCCATAGCAATTAATTTCTCCAAAATACTCAAAAACACCATAATACTGCATGTTGAAAAAATGACCGGAAAGGCAAGGCTATAGTATGGCTAAAAATGGCAAAATATGATGAGTCAGAAAAAAAGCTGAAAACACCTAAAATTAGCATAAAATGAGCCCCCAAGACATGCTATAGTAAAGAATTTCTCAAAAATAGCCAAAAACACAATAATAATGCATGTTGAAAAAACGACCGGAAAGGCAAGGCTATAGTATGGCTAAAAATGTCAAAACATGTCATGTCCCCAAAACAGCTGAAAACACCTCAGAACAGCATTAAATAAACATGCCAAGACACACCATAGCAAAGAATTTCTCAAAAATAGCCAAAAAAAACATGATACTGAATGCTGAAAAAAATGACTGGAAAGGCAAGGCTATAGTATGGCTAAAAATGGCAAATTATGGCATGTCCCAAAAACAGCTGAAAACACCCAAAATTAGCATAAAATAAACCACCAAGACATGCCATAGCAACAAATTTCTCCAAAATACTCAAAAACACCATAATACTGCATGTTGAAAACATGACCAGAAAGGCAAGGCTATAGTATGGCTAAAAATGTAAAAATATGGCATTTCCCAAAAACAGCTGAAAAAAACATTAAATTGGAATAAAATAATCCGCCACCACATGCCATAGCAAATAATTTCTCAAAAATAGCCAAAAAAAAACATGATACTGAATGCTGAAAAAAATGACTGGAAAGGCAA
>NW_024622418.1:0-1231 GCF_008729295.1 Plectropomus leopardus
TTTTTGTACAGTATGTCTTTTTTCTAATCAGAAAAGTGTCATAGTA
The DNA here is from genome assembly GCF_008729295.1 of Plectropomus leopardus. Classification (NCBI taxonomy): domain Eukaryota; kingdom Metazoa; phylum Chordata; class Actinopteri; order Perciformes; family Serranidae; genus Plectropomus; species Plectropomus leopardus. Next base: position 47 of record NW_024622418.1, read on the forward strand.
TAGTATAGTATAGCATGTCGTTCAAAAAATCATACAAATGTTACAGTTGCCTTTGTCATTCAAAAAAATAAGGAGAATGTCATAGTACAGCATTTATGATTATTTAATATGTTGTTGGGTTTTTAATTCTTGCCTTTTTATGATGTTTTGTCATCCATGGGTGCTTTTTTGTATGTTTTTCTTGTGTTTTTGAATTTATCTGCTGTTTTGTTCTTTCTGTAGCCTTGACGTACTTTGAAGACTTGTCAAGAAAAGGGCTATATCAATAAATGTATTATTATTACTTTTAAAAAAAAACAACAACACAAAACCTCATTTTGTGAGCCGAAAGTTACACTAGACTGGGAAAAAAAGTTTACAAAATCTTAATCAGAGATGACGCTTCAGTTTTGAAAATACAACAGCAAAGGTTTTATGGGAAGTTTTATTTTTTTTGACAGGAAACGCTTTGTGTGTCGTGTGCTTGCGTGCGTGCGTGCGTGTGCGTGTGTGTGTGTGTGTGTGTGTGTCAGCTGACAGGCAGCATCTCTGGCCGCCGTCACAACACCGTGTGCTGCCTGCTGACAGCTAGCAAGCAGCGCGTAGCCGAGGCTCCGCCGTCGGACCGGGGGAGGGTTATGTTTCCCGGAGCCAGAACCGTAGACGGAGGTTTGTGCACCACCGACTCATGGCGGCCGAAATCCAGCCCCAACCGCAGGCTCGGAAGCCATGTCTGCTGAGCAAAATCGAGGCTTTCCAAGATGTAGTGAGCACCGCGGTCATCATTCCCAAGGAAGACGGTGTTATCAGCGTGTCCGAGGACAGGTAAGCTTTGGCTACAAAATAACATCCAAATCCTCTTTTGTAACGGTCGCTTTTCTTGCTTTCACCGGATCGATTTCTCCTGTCAGTCACTGATCAAGCTAACGTTTATACCGCTCGTGGCTCAGCCGTTGGTATGTAGAATCAGACCAACGGTTAAAGCTGAAAACACACCGCGACGTTTCTATAAAAGTGTCAGCTGACACGAGTCATTTCAGCGTATTACATGGTAATAAACTACACTATGCTCTTTGGCTTTCTTAATAACGTTAACCGATTCACTTAACGTATGTAAAAATACACAATTTTGCAAATATAACTCCTGTTTATAAACATGTAATAGCTGCTAACATTAGCATGCTAGCTATCAAAAACAAACCCATT
>NW_024622419.1:0-1626 GCF_008729295.1 Plectropomus leopardus
TTGTTGTAGATTTTTTAAAATTATTTTTTGGGGCATTTTTGCCTTTATTTTTATAGGGCAGCTTAAGCATGAAGAGGAGAGAGAGGGGGGATGATGTGCAGCAAAGGGCCGAGGTTGGAATCAAACCTGCGGCTGCAGGGACGAGGACACAGCCTCTGTACATGGGGCACCCGCTCTAACCACCAAGCCATGAGGCGCCCTGATTTTCACTTTTGTTGCCAATTTTAATTTTTTGTGAGAAATCAAGCCAATTTGTACAGGTTTCAAAGGGTTAACATCTGTACGAAGAAAAAGTGTAAAAACTGGCTGTATAGTACATCTACGATTGCACAGGATGCCTGTAATACACATGTGGTGTGCAGCCTTTTTTCTTGAGCAACATAGAAATATATTGATATTGTTGCACCGTAGGAAAAACAGCAAAGAAGATTGTAACTGCGTTAAAGGTGAAAGGAATTCAGATGATTAATAGTGAAATATTCATCACTTCGCGGACGCCTCAGTGAATGTACAGTACACTGCAGAGGTTGTTTGGTGACCTCTCATTAGCATTCGTCACAGACTGACCTGACCTCGCCGGTTATCTCCTCGCCCCAAATGACGGGCACATCAATTATTGAGCCATTAATTATTGGCTCAAACAGATGTCAGTCAAGTGAGACGGACATTTTGACCCTGATGAATAACACAGAGCTATAAACACACACGGAGAGAGTCTGACCGTCCGGCCATGAGCGCTCGTGTGTGAACACATTTGAGAGGTGCTATAAATTTCAAGGACGGCGGACTGGTGTCAGGAGAGCCTCCATGACAATGAGCGGCTCATATATCAGACTGTGTGATGGTGTAAATACTTACACTGCTCCATTTCACTTCGAGGAACCACATAAGCATCCCGCTAAAAGACATTAGCGCTTTTTAATTTGGGCCATACGGAGGGAAAGTATCTGTAAAGGAGTTTTGAGATACTGGATGAAGGATTTGCCGGTGCTATGCAAGGTGGTGGTGGCTGAAGATGGCAATCTGTTAATGTAACCTTCCTGCAGCCCTTCAGAGTGAAAGCTCAGCTTAGAGAGCGATTTTATCTCCTGCTCAGGCTTATTGAGCTTATTTCAGTCAGTTCAGTCGGTAGAGAGCTGCACTAAAGCTCTCAGAGTTCAGGCTTTTATTCCCTCGGGGGCCGCTGACGCCGACGGTGTGCGTTCATTTATCACACTTAGATAAAAGAGTGTTACATAAAGTGGATATGCTAAATTAATGGATGTTACTTTGATGTTGGACAACTGCAGGTGAAATTGTGTCGAAGTAAAAGTCTGGTGATATTCTTTTTTCTGAAATATGCTTGATTTCTTTAAAGAAACATGCGAGGAAAGCTATGAAAAATGACAGAAGAAATGATCGTAAAAATTAGCAAGAAATCATCAAAATAAACAGAACAAGAAAATTACCTGAAAATTAGTAATAGCAAAAGGAAAAGACAAAAAAGGCAATCGAGACTTGGAAAAAGTGCTTTAAATATTAAAATAATTCTGTAATTTTTTTAGAGAATAATTTTTCTAAATCTACTAATTTTTGCAATTTGTGAAAAAATTCTTACAAAGTTGCTCATTGCCTTACTTGTAAAAG
>NW_024622420.1:0-1201 GCF_008729295.1 Plectropomus leopardus
TGAAACTATACTAAAAAACATAAAGGGAAGGCAATTAGCAACTTAACAAGCCCAAAAATGTATTTTTTTAAAACAAAAGAAAAAATAGAATAAAATATAAATGAATAAATTAAAGTACTTGTTTAATATCATTTTTTCTAACTCACTTTAAAATAAAATTTTTTTTTACTACTTTTGGGGGAATAGTTTTCTAATAATCCTCACCTCTTTTTAAAAACGTTTTTTAATTAATTTTCTTGTAACATTTTTACCAATTTCTTGCAACTTCTTGGGACATTTCTTGCCAAGATCCTTGGGGTTCAAAGGTTATTTACTTTTATATATTTAGATATATTTACTTAAGACTTTCTTTACTTAATACTTGTAAACAAACATCTGAATGCAGCACAAGAAATATAATGTAGATCCAGTTTTCAAAGGGTTAATGTGTGGCTAAGTTTTGGCACAAAAAAGACCTGGTCATGGTTAGGAAATGATTCTGGCTTGAAATACCTGCTGTTGATGACACGATTCTCTCTGTTTAAAAAAAAAATAAAACAACAAGACAAAACTGAAACTGACCGATCTGGAACTGCAACGATCTCACGTCACCATTATGCTGACGGCGTGCATAATTCCTTTATGTCCTGCAGCGGGAAACAGGTGTTTTTGATTGGGGAGTTGCAGTGATTTTTGATTGTGTTTAAGGAGTTTACCTTTTTTTAATTTCCCACTTTGTGAAAACGTAAATCAGTGTGAGGTAGCTGTTGTCTGGCTGGTGTGCGTAACTTTTCTCTGATGCAGACGGATGGTCCCCTGTCAGGTTCAGGGCGTTACCCCTTTGGGTTTCGTCCTGTTTGTTGTTTTTCTAGTGCTGTGGTGACCGTGGTTGGAGCGACTTGTCTGCCTGTTGTCTCGGTCGTGCGATCAAAAACAGCCTGGTATCAAACTCTGACAGTGTCAGAAATTCGGGATGACCATCTTACTGTATCACTGCTATTATGTCTACTCACCGATCAATAGAAATGCATCATGAAATGATGCACTGATCAGTGGCACTCTACTAAATGCTAGTGTTTTTTAAAATGAAAAACTAATTTTGTCTTTTTTGGTGTCCGATTCATAAACAAATAAAAAGAAACCTTTTTTTTTTTTTTTTTTTTTGAAGTTTTTGCTTTCAGATTTCAAATTGAATATGAAAAGAAAGAATTATACATGGATT
>NW_024622421.1:0-1133 GCF_008729295.1 Plectropomus leopardus
TGGTATTTACACCAGTATTAAATTACATAAATAATAATCATTACTTATTAGATCTCATTAAAATGTTTAATTTGAAATAAACCTTCTTTTCCCCCCAAACCGTCTCTTTACACCCTTTTATCTACAGTCTCAGTTGCATGTCTTTGTAACACATTTCCTGCGGCAACAGAAAAGGCACCTAATCGCCTCAAAAGCATCTTCCCTCAGAGAAATGTGTGACATTTGCCTGTCCTAACACGCTACTGTGCACTCATTGATCACCTCATTCTGTGTGTATTAGGTTTCTGCGCGGCATCTTCATTTAATGATGGATTGCTCACTCAGCCCAGTTCACATGTCTTCTGCAGCATGCTATCCCCCACAGGGAACACTGTTGCATGATGAGCTTTTTTCTGTGTTCCCCTCAGTTCAAACACACACGCTACAGGCGCACAGTTGGCCTTATCAGGACAGCTGCAGGAAAACATGCGCAGCAATCTCTCGCAGACGAGAAGTCTTCAATATGGAGAGGAGATGCACAGCAAAAAAGCTGCCGCAATTTAAACGGTGATAAAAATCTTGAGCTCACATCAGTGAAACTGATTTATGAAAAATATCATCAAGAAGAACCTTGAAAGGCCTGTAAACAATAACAGATTTTTTTTAAAAAAAACTTACTTTAAAGAAGAAGTGGGTCGAATTTCCCAACAGTTTTTTTTCAGCATATGTTTTTTCACTGCATCAACTGCCCACTCTGCAGAGGAGGAAATCAGCACTAACCTGCCCTTTTTAGCCTTATAATTCATTTTAATTATATAATTTGATAATATCTCTAATTATGTCATTATAAGTGTATGTACATGCTTCCTGTTCCTACACAGTGGGTTTGTCCTAACAACAACTGTGGTAACTGGGGGTTGTAGCAAGTTCATTTTCACAACTAAGAGTTTCTAATTTTTCAATATAAAACTTACAAACTATGGAGAGTCAAGAGTGTAGGCTGCCATAAATTTAAAGAAAAAATGAATGCAAAGTTTGCAAATGATGCCAATGCAGAAGTGCCAAAAATTGCAGTTCATCGAATGGCCACTTGAGGCTGGTTCCAAAACAGACATTCCAGTACCAACACTACCATCCCCTATAGTATGCAAGAA
>NW_024622422.1:0-5633 GCF_008729295.1 Plectropomus leopardus
CATAAATAATCAGCAGTCCCCTAAATTGATAAATAACCTCGAATAAGTTAAGTTTTAAAATAAAAGTTTTGAGCATAAAAAAGCATCGAAATAGAGCTTGTTCACCAGAAATAAGAAAAAAAAACGTCTCACGGTTTCTTACACTGACCTCCACTGTCTGGAAGGCCTTTATTTTGAAGAGTCCACAATGCTTTTAATGGACTTAAAAATATAAAAATATAAACTGTCTAAAAAAATATAATAAAGCAATTTAAAAATACAGGACAAAACCATGCTTTAGGAAGTGATTATTGATTAAATACACAAAAATAATATGAAATTATTGATCATTATGATCAGCTGAGAGTTGACACGTATTTATCTTTATATACAAATATAGAAAATATATAAATGTATATTTCCTGATACGACATCTGAATCCTGAACAAAACTTTAAATTAAAATATTGTCACTAAAAATAAAATAAAACAGAGAGAGAGTGAGACTGATCACAGACCAGCCGCCAGCATCAGTACGTTTCACTGTAAAGACACAAAATATTTAAGAATAATTATTCATAAATTGTCGGCTGCCGTCTGGACGCTCTGACGTCCGTTTCTGACAAAAAAATAAAAACTAAACTAAGACGAAAACGACGGAGCCGTTAATGTGAAGTCCTCAGCTGCTGCAGTCTGTGTTTGAGCTCTCTGCTCCTCCTCCTCAGCGCCTCCTTCATGGCCAGCAGCCTCCTCTCCTCCTCTCTGATCTCACAGATGAACTCCGTCGCCTTTTTCAGGATCGACACTTTGGCCGCTCGGTCGTTGTCGGCCACCGCCGGGACTTGGTCCCTCAGAGCCGTGAAGCTCATCTTCAGCTCGGTCCTGCGCTGCCTCTCCAGCACGTTGTGAGTCCTGCGTTTGTCGTTGTTGTCCTCGCCGTCTGACCCGGGGCTGCAGCACCGCCGGCCGCCGCTGTGCCGCGGCGCCGGACAGCCGCCCTCAGGCTTCATGCGTTTCCCAGCAGGCTGCTGGGCGGCGTAGTTGTGCTGGTGGATGTTGATGTGAGAGCGTTTCAGGACCAACGGGGGAGCGTCTGCTCTGCTGCTGCCGCCTGACCGCCGCGACAGCTTTCGCCTGTCCACCGTCACCACGTCGATCTCCTCCTCCTCCTCCTCCTCCTCCTCCTCCTCCTCTTCTGGGGAAAGATACAGATTCTGGTGTAAGCTCTGGAGGTCTCTGCACCGCAGAGACAAAACTTTACTGTTGGTACGTTTGTTTTACGCACCTTATTGAATCTTTAAAGTCCGTGAAAAATGAATTCACAGATTTGTTTCGAAACAGATTCTAAATGCTGGAAACTGAAAATGTGTTACAAAGATCTTCACTATATAAAATATTACTCAGACTGTTTTTTCACCATTTTCCTGTTTAAAGAGTTTTCGGGAGGGCTATACTCAGCATAACCCCGCCCCCGACAATACAGCACTACAAAGACCAGAAGCATCATTAGCATAGTCCCGTGATTGGGGGCGTGTCCGCTGGAGGAGCGGAGGCCCCGCCCCCAGCGTCTCAGTTCAGAGAGTACCGAGTATTTTTTCAGGATTTTGAGACCCTTTTTTTTACAATCTTGGTGATTTTTTTTGGTCACTCAAATTTGGTCAGGTGTTTCACATCATCTTTCGGTGATGTATCACTTTAAACGGACTTTACCATGTTTATGTTTGCACTTTTTACTCACTTTGCACTGAAGCTGCTGTGCTGGATAAATAAAGTTTTATCTAATATCTGCTCGCAGTAATATCATTAAACTACTAATAACAATAATTGCAGCACTTTTGGTGTTTTTGAAGTTGCATCATTTACTGTCAGACATGTGTAGATGTAAAGCAGCTGTGTAAAACTTATAATGACATTTCTGTTTTACATCTCAGGTCTCATTTTTGCAGTTTTGTCCAAAATTCAGTGTGAAAACATCCCCGATTTATTTACCTTAAATCTACAAGAATTTAACTTTTCTTAACAGCCACGAGCAGTGCAACAAAAAAAGGCCCAAAACTGGAAGGAATTACTAAAATATTACAAAAAATACCTGAAAGTCGGGGGAAAAGGCCCTGAACAAAGTGCTAAAAAATACACAGATTTCCTTTTTTCTGTGTGCTCCTCACCTGATTCACTGTCACTGCTGCTGAGAGGCGGCGAGTCCAGCCTCAGTTCTGATGTCACCTCCTTCGCCGCTCCGTCCTCGCTCTTCACGGCGGTGCAGGGAAACACCACGGAGGGGTCGATGTAGTCGGCGGCTGCAGCGTGGAGGTCCTGCAGGTAGACGCCCGCCTGCTGGTCGGCCGCTCTGTCTGCGGTGGCGTTCGTGTTGCTGGTTGCGGAAGAGTCCCGGCGGGCCCGGAGCGAGGCCAGCCTCTCGGACACAACCTTCTCCAGCTTGGTGGCGGCGGCGAAGCTGCTGCTCCACATGCAGTCCTGGATGATGAAGGACTGGAGGAAGGCGGCGGAGGGGTTGCAGTCCTCGTCCAGCAGCTCAGACACCGCCTCCAGGTGTTCGGTGGCAGAGAGAGGGACGTCGGACAGGGAAGGCGTCCGGCTGGGGGACAGGGGGGGCGTGGGCAGCAGCTCAAACTTCTTCCAGATGTCCTCGCCGGGGCCTGGGAGGAGCTGGCTGCGACGAGGCAGGTAGAAGTCCTCCTCCTCGCCATCCAGGAAGAAGCAGGGCTGGACTGTGTCGTAGTCGTAATCGTAGGTTACGCTGGACATGGTCAACACCGGCGGCATGATGGCGGCCTGAAGAGACAAAACACGAGGTTACATGAAATGTCCTCAACACCTCGAGACGTCCTAAACTCTTAGAAACATCCTGAAATCAGAGAAACGTCCTGAGATCCTTGAAACGTCCTAAAAACTGACAAAAGTCTTAAGATCCTAAAGACGTCCTCAAATCCAACTAGCATGCTAAAATGACAGAAATGTCCTAAAATCCTGGGTCTGCTGTGATTGGCCCCTGGCCTCTGGCCTCCTGTCATTTTGCAAAAGTGGCCCCCAGGCAAAGAAAGCTTAGCATCCCTGACATAAAACAACCATGTCCAAAATAAGTTACTTTTTTGGTTTTTAGCTTTTGTCGTTTTAATTTCACCATTATTGTATAAAAATAGTGATTAAAAAGTTGATAGAAATACCAAAAAAAGTGGAATATTTTAGATTCGACCATTTAAGGATATGGAATGGACACTCTCCATAAAAAATAGTAATTTTATTCATAAAGCAGTGACTAAAAAAAGGGAAATTAAAATGTCTCACGTAATCTGACCTGTGAAAACTTCTGTGGTTTCAATGATGATTTTCACTGATTTCACTGATTTCACTGATTCCACTCAAGAATGAGGTTGTCTGATTGTCTTATCACTTTAAATTGTGACTCAAACGTCTTGTGTTTGTCGTCAGCAGGTGACTCTTAAAGTCGGTATGCATACGAGCCTCCAAAAAACGTTCACAAAGGGGTTACGTTGCCTTCAGAAAAAGAGATCATGTGTACTGGATGTTATTAACCCTTTGAAACCTGGAACAACACTTTTTCTTGTGCTGCCTTCACACACCTTTCACAAGTAATCTAAGATTTCCAAAAAGATTTCCAAAAATATTGGGGAAAAAAGAAAAATGCTGAGGAAAAAAATATTAGAATTATCATAGTTACAAATTTAAAACTATGTTACAAAATGATTATATTTTTTCAGGGCATTTCTGTGTTGTTCATTTGTAACTTTGGGATTTTCTTGTTCTTTTTATTTTTCTTGCTATTTTTTTTTTGATGATTTCTTCTTTTGCTGCTCACTGCATAAGCCAATGTTTTTGAAAGAAATGCCAAATTTCTCAGGTTAAAAAGGTTAAGTGAGGTTCTTGAAATGTCATGTGATTATGTTCAGGTGGGATTTGCTGTCAGTGTTCACCAGTCCCACATTCACACAAAACTCCGTTCAAAAAACTGTCGATTTAATTTTCTTTTCGCTGTGATTCGGGTTTAAAATACACGATATGACTCAAAGAGAAAGATTTTTGATCAACAGACGACAATCTAGAATTCGGCTTGTAAAAATGTCTCAATTTAAAATTGAACTCCTCAAAACTTTGTTTTTTGGTCACTAGATTTCTCTCCATGGTCCACATGGATGGAAACTTTAATAACAAACGAGTTCTTTTAGAGTTGTGTTCATTTTAATATCTGGTTCAGGTGTTACCGGGAGGCAGATTATAACCGTACAGGTGAGGGGCGGTGCTAAACTACCTGTCTTCAGTTATCACAGCCACCACATTAACTGCGAAATCTCTGTAAAACTTACTGAAGAGTCACGGCTACCTGAATAATGTAACCATTATTATATTACAGTACAGTACAAAACCTCATTACGGTAACGGTAAATTTAGAAATTCTTTCAATTACAAATAAAAGAAGACTCTGATATAAATATTTACCATCAATGTAGGACGATATTGACTTCGGCATGTAAATATACACCAAACAGCACACGCCATTGAAATCATCGGAGAGTTACAACACTGCTAAAACCCGCTGACAGGTGAGGTGCTGCAGGTACATCATCAACCTGTCTGCTGTCAAAACACGCAACTCTATTTAAATACTATGAAATCATAATTTTAGGGGACAAAGATCAAATGAGAGTATGTGACAAAGGTAAAATTAACTGAGAGGATAAATTCGGCGTATTTTTGTTGGACTAATTTGGTGTTAAATTCTCCAAAAACACCTGTCCACAGCAGAGACCGTTAGCTCACCGTTATGAGTAAACTTGGCGGATCAGACGTGAAAAACGAGTAAAATCCAAATGTTCCACTGAGTGAAGGTCAGTTCTTCAGTCCGCCTTTTATCCAAATATGAAAATTTAATCCTCCTTCAATCGATAACAGCGATCTGTAAAAAGACAGTGTTTGGTGTCCCGTTGGTGTCTCGTGCTGACTCCTCAGAGTGAATCACCGCAAACTGCTGCGCTCGAGACATTTAATACTTCGGCTCCTGCAGGGTTTTTTTCTTCATCCGCACACGTGACAATTTTCCCGCCAAACGGGTGCTACGCCCTGACGTATAACGGCTCGTGAGCGTCTTCTTGTCAGCAGGAAAAACACATAAACACTCGTTTTGTTAGCAAGAGTCGGTTTTATGGATATTTTGCGCGTAAACGCAGCAATAAGATGTAATAGAACTATTTTACTCCGCGGATGCGCAGAGAGGCGGTGGTCTGCCGGGCTGACAGTAAATGATGCAGAGGGAAGAAGTTCCGGGAAGTCTGCTCACAGTCACTGATGAAGTCATAAAAATAATTAAATAAAAGAAAAATAAGACAGAAAGAAAACCACAACAGAAAAAAATAAACCCCCCAAAAAAAAAAAAAGGAACACACCAAAATATGTAAAAAAAATAAAAAAAACGCAAAGAAAATATTAAAGGAAAACCAAATTAAGACCAAAAAAACAAAATTACCAATTGAAAATAAAAAAAGAAATATTCATGTAAGAAAAAAGCATGAAAACATTACAAATAAAACAAAATATTAAATAAAGTGATACAAATATAAAAAGAAAAATATTAAAGAAAAAAAATAAATACACAAATACCATTTAATATAAAGTGATACA
>NW_024622423.1:0-2425 GCF_008729295.1 Plectropomus leopardus
TATAATATAGTTCTATATATATAAGTTTTCCTGAAGATCATAGAAAAGTCATTTATCAGTAAAAATGTGTTTAAAGCCTGTTTATTCTTATTTTTCTCTTCACGTAGCACCAAGTATTTATACGTATTTCTACTGCAGACGGGGTCTATTTTTTGTGACGATATCTGTGAAATACTTCTTTAAAGATGTTTACGTAAAGACGTCACAAGTTATTGTAAAATACAGAAAACTGTGGAGAAAAGTGGAGAAAATATGTCAATTACACAACCTGCACCACCGAATCATCGGCTTTTATTTCGCAGAGACGTATTTTTAGGCAGCGAACATGACACAGACTCCCGTCAAACGGGTGTTTTGACACAAGTTTGACGGCGTGCTCATGGCTGAGCGGGTTTGGCGAGCTGTGAAAAGGCCGATGGTTTATCTTTGGCTCTCAGAGCTTTTTAGTTGGCGGGCGTCTCGCGCCTGGCGGGACCTGCACAGTCATGTTCGCTCAGATGTCCCCGATGTACCATCCACCCCGTTCCCTCCACTCCCACATCACTTTAGCCTTCGCCGCTGCCTTTGAAGTGCGGCCATCCGTCCGCTGCTTTCTTCCCTCCCCTCCTCCTCCCTGTTTTTTGGCTCTCATGAAGCCCCGCTCTGCCCCCGAGGGCTGAATTGTCTCCCTAATGGATGGCAAAATGGAGCACGAACCTGATGCTAAAATGGGTCAGATAATGGTGATTGGATTCATCCTGCTGCCTGCGAGTTAACTCGGCGGTTACTCTATCCGCTGCATCGTGATGAATAACCAGCTCGTGGCCTGAAGCGAGGCGACAGGAGGGAGGGAGAGGCCTCGCCCGTCTCACAGACGCTGCTTCAGCCCCTCCAGCTCTGCCTGCGCTGCCTGCGCTGTCTGCGCTGCCTGCGCTGTCTGCGCTGCCTGCGCTGTCTGCGCTCTGCAGCCGGCTGCTTCACAGCGATTAGATAAGCCGGCTGCTCAGCAGAGATCACCACGCAGACAAGCCAACTGCTGCTCGAAAATATCATCGCCAAACAAAGAAGTCCTTCAAACAAGATATTTACAGCGTCCGCACAGCCGTGAAAAGGCTGGATATTTTTGCAAATAGCAAATTCAAGACCCAGAAAGGTTTTGGAAACTAAAACTACCCTGAGAGTTTTAGAAATCTGTTTCACAAACCTTAATAACATATGATGTATTCAAGGACCTTCAGAAAAGGGAAAATCTAATGATGATTCCTGTTTTTGCACTTTCTGGCTGTGATAAATGATGTCATTTTTGGTGATTTTTTCAAAGAAAATATTCCTTTCGAACCCCGTAGGCCCGCAGAAATTGAAGGCAGCTTATAAAAGGAAAAAAAAAAGTGCTTAAAAAAATTACCAAAAAGAAAAAGAAAAATCATCCAAATATTTTCTTTAAAATTAAATTAAAATGTATTAAAGAAAAGATTAAAGTCACCAATATAAATAAAATGGAAAACATGCCTTTCAAACCTGCAGGACTGCAGGTTTGAAAGAAAAAAAGGCCAAAATATTCTCTTTGAAAATCCCCAAAAATATACAAAAAATGAAAGTGCACAAATGTTTTAAGAATAATAATAAAAAAAGAAAATTAAAAAGAAATTGGCAATTTTCTCAAATTGGTTTTCTTTAAAAATCGGCCATAAAACAATCACAAAATACAGCTACATAAATCTGTATATTCCTCAAAAATAAAAAACTTAGGTCCCTCCTCGGTGTTTGAAAAGTTATTTCCCCTCTTATTGCACCACCACCGCCTCTTATAAACGACAAACAGTCTCTGAATTATATTTAAATATTTAATTCTTATCCTGTTCTGAGTTATTTTTCTTTTTTTTTTTAAATAACTGTTTTTGTTTTTTTTTTTTAAAGTATGGTCTTTAAAACCTCAAAGTCATGGAAAACTCATGGAAATGTCTTTGTTTGTAAGCTTTATTTTACTTGCAGATATGTCTCAGAAATATAAATGACACGTCGATCAGCGGCGTTCTCCGTCCTCGTGTGCAGGTGACATCGAGCGAGGGCCGCAGAACCCTTACCATTACTGAAACTCAGTAATGGTAACGGTTTGACGGCCCGCCTCCTCTGCGGCTCACCACAGTCAGTTAGAAGCGAGCGTGTGCTGATAACGCCGGCGGGGGAATGACACCCTGGATAGTACATCATCTATACTGTAGTGTCTCTTTAATAAACTTACAGTATAAGATGATATCCTGTCCAGGGCACAAGACACAGCAGGTGCACTTTCTTCCTCCGGGGTTAAAATCTGAAAAACAAAGGGGGGATTTGTTAGTGATGCACACTGTGAAGATAAAAAAAGTGAATCATATGGTTAAGATATTTCAAAAAAAAAAAATAAAAAAAAAAAAAAAGTACGCAGAACCCTTACCATTACTGAAAC